>NC_056743.1:165849806-166132019 GCF_019279795.1 Protopterus annectens | reverse complement strand
AGTAAATAATTCTGCTAAACCAAGCAGAGTGGTCATCTTAGACTTTGTCTCCTCGTGCTTTAAAACTTTCAAGACTGTTTGGATCTGATGAGGTCAGCAGATAGATATAGATAAGTTTGAAGGTGACCTTTTTCAGCAAGAACCATGAATAAATTAACTATCGGGTGCAGGGTAACAGCTTAAAGTTTGAGCATTTGTTTTGTAACTCTTGACTTAGCTTTCAGATCATAACAAGATACCATCAAAAGTTATAGGAGAGGATCCAATGTCATAGCACTTAAAATTTTCTTATATGCAGATTCATGCTGCTGAGGGTGGAGTATTATGCATAAATTCTCACCCATGAGGTGTAGGGTGTAATGCGTAATTCTTTCCTGGTGGGGTACAAACTGCAAAATTAGAACCCTTCTGATTTTAACAGTGCACACAAATCTACACTAGAACTGCATCCTTATTGCACTGTGACATGTTTGTTACATAGGCACACTTTTTTATATGATATGGAACAGATAAATTGCTACCTTTGCATTCAGTTACCACCAGTACACATCTGTGTTTGAAAGCCTAGCCTGTAATTAAAGTTGTAACATAGAATGCACACTATTTTCATATTTTTAAAACAAACGGTACAGACTCTGTCGAGGTGATTTAGGAATCAAACTTCAATATTGGTAGTAGCGTACAGATTTAAAAATAGAAAATTAAATATATGCAGTTGATTTTAAAATCAGAGTGTAACATCTTTTCAGAAAAGCAGAAAGACCCTTAGCTATAACGGCAGACTGGACAACCACAGAAATGCAGATGGACTAAGTAGTACTTCATGATATAGAGAAGCTCCTACTCTTACATCTGCTGCCAACACAAAATCTGGAAACGGTCACTAAACCAATACAGCACTTTGTCTGGTCCCATTATCATCATCATCTCAAAAGTAGCAACAAGCAGCATAGCACATGCCTTTAAAATTCTTGGTTCTTTTCTGTTTTTGGGGCAACAGCTGTAATCACCATTTGGAATGTTAGGCTGCAGTTGCAAAGGTCACACTGCTGCCACTGATGTGTATACAATACACAAACAATTAAAAGTCACCTTTACTGTTCAGTAAAAGAACCAGCATGGCATAGGTGAAAGCAGCACTGGGATATGAATGGTTATAAGTTTATAGCTTTGTTTCCACAAAACACAGCAGCTTCAGTTGTTTATTTTTTCCGACGAATTGTGCTAAATAGCTTGGACTAGAACTGTTTCATCTGGCTAGTAAACGGTTCATATGGTTAATGTAGACATTATGTGACAATGCAGAGGTAGATTTGATAACTTTTAAAATTGTCTGCTTTAATAACAGCAGAAGTCATCCAACAAGCAGCTGGTGGTATTTTTGTCAGATTTTGCGTGCAGTGCATGCCTTGAAGTTTTCTTTGGGATCTCTTCAGTACAAACGATGAAAGGGAGGGGCCGACCTTGCATAGCCTTGTATCTGACTTTCTGTTGGTGCAGATGTGAAATTTTGATCCGCCTGGCCTTTTTGTCATTTATTTTTAGAATTGTTGAACAGAAATGGAAGTGCTTTGGACTACGCTGGGAGAGGTGTTTTGTGCTGAAATTGTTGCCTTTCAGTCATTTGCGGTAATACCTGGCTGTGGTGTTATACAGCTAACTGGGAAGTTAATGAACACCCTGAACTGAAAAGGAATGTGTTAAATGTTTTTTTTTTATTTTGCAATGTTTTATTTTATTTTTTGAGATTTAAGAGAAAGATCCGAGTTGCACTATGATGAAATCCATTGTACCTACATTTGAAAAATTAATGGACTGATAGTGATTTCCATTAGGTTCATAGGTAGGTACTAGGCTGTCGGCCCTGGGGCCTATACAAGCCCAGCCAAAGAGGTACCCTGGCCTTTGCCACCCAAGAAAATTATTTTCCTGTGCCACTGTCGAGCAGAGCCACAGAGGTGATCCCCGAGATGAATTTCCTATTTCCCATCCAGTCATCAAGATTTTTCTTGAAGAGTGTTAATGAGGAGCTTTGTTTGATATAGATAGGCAATTTATTCCAGAGTATGGGAAGTCTCTGGGACAGGACTCTATCCCTCCGGCATGTTCTGTTTATTGTGGTACAAGGATTAGGTCTCTAGAGCATGTAGCTCGGAGGGATTGGGATTTCTTTAAGTGGAGCATATCCAACAGCTCTGGGATTGACATAGCTTTGTATGTTAGGCAGAGATCACCTCTGAGGAGGCGATATGTGACGGAGTAAAGCTGGAGTTTTTCGAGACGGTCTGCTTAGGGCATCTATTTGAGGCCAATAATCCTCTTTGTGAGGTATTTCTGCGGCCTTTCCAGTTGTTGTAGATGTCTTGTTGAGGTACATACCAAAAGGGGCGTTGTACTCTATAATGGGTCTAATGAGTGATGAGTAGAGGGGAACAGTGACCTCTTTTTTTTCTGGATGAGAAACCTTTTGTGATGAGGTGTACCATGTAGAAGGATTTCCTGACTACTGTGGCAATGTGATTATCAAAGGAGCGACTACTGTCCACCTGTGTCCCAAGGTCTCTTATCACACTTTCGGTGTTAAGTATACTACCGCCTATGTTGTAGTTCATGGGTACAGAGTTTTTACCAAAGGGGATGACAATGCACTTTTTGGCATTGAGCTTGAGGCCATGGCTTTGACACCAGGCATCTGTCTCAGTGAGGCCTTTTTGTAGGATGTCCAATCGTTAGGAGTTTTGATTATGGGTCCTAGTTTGCAGTCATCTGCGAATTTCTTTAGCTGAAGACCTTCTGTGTTAGCCTGTACTTCAGAGAAGTAGATACCAAACAGGAGAGGACCCAGGACTGAGCCCTGTGGCGCTCCACTTGTCACTGGTCTGAAGTTGAATTTGGAGTCTGCTACTTTCACAGTGTGGGTTCTGTCAGTGAGCCAGTTGGCAACCCATCTTGTGACATAGGGATTTATACCTAGTTTAGTGAGTTTATCTATAATTCCAGAGTGGGGGATGGTGTCGAAAGCCTTGGCAAGATCTACCCTTGTCTACGGCTTTGGTGACCGCTTCAAAAGAAGTCTGTCAGGTTTAGGAGGCATGATCTGCCTTTTACAAACCCAAACTGGGTGAGGTCCAGAGTTTGGAGATTACCAATGTCTTTGTTTTAAGTTCCATGATGAAACGTTCCATGGCCCTGCAGACCAGGCTTGTCAGGCTAATGGGGCAGTAGTTCACGGAGTCTGTGGTGGCTCCCCCCTTGTGGAGTGGGATAACCGTCACTGTGCGCCATTCAGCAGGCACAAAGCCTGAGGTGAGGCTATGATTGAACATGGTACTTAGGTGGGGTGACAGTTCATTCTGTAGTTCGTGTAGAACGCAGCCTGGGATGTTGTTTGGTCCCATGAATGCTGTTTTCTTGGCTTTGGAAAGTGTGTTTTTTACCTGTGCAGCAGTGACAGGAACTTTGCATTCTTCCGGTATAGAGATGGGCTCTTTAGGGGGTGAGAGGGGGGTAAAGTTAGCACTTTACCTCTCTGCCAGGATGTTGGCAATATCAGTTGGGTCTGTATATTTAGTGCCATTGTGCTGTAACTCAGAGCAGATCTGAGTGTTGCCATTGAGATTCTTGACATAGCTATAGAATGCTTTATGGTGGTCTTTAGAATCAGTGGCGATTTTGTTTTCATAACTAGCTTTGGAAGATTTTATCAGGGATTGCAGCTTCTTACTGAGGCTGACCAGGGAGCATTGAAGGACCATGGAATTTTACTCTGTTTTGCAACAGTTTCTTCCTTCTGTTGTACAGTTTGTTTGTGGCAGGGGACCACCAGATTGGCTTTCTTTTTTTGGAGGATAGCGTCTTGGTTCTGTTGGGATAGCACGATCCATGCACTCATGTGCATGGATCTAAAAAAAAAAAAATTTCTAAGCTTTCAAAAAAAAAAAAAAAAAAAATTTAAAAGACTTTTTTGTCAGGGAAAAACAATTAAAATCAGAACCAACAGAGATGTAACAGTAGTTACTTCTCCGTGTATATTTTGCGCCACGACTGTTAATGAAAAAGTACCAAATTCTTAACAGATGGCCCAAAAGGGAATCAGTTTTGTTTGTTTTTGGAAAAAATGTTATACAAAGTCCATATACTTAATGGGAAGGAATAGTTGTATTGGTTTATTTTGTATATGTAATGTGTATACCCTTAAAAAAAAGAAAATGAGTAAATCTAGGAAGGGCCGGGCATAGTCTGAGGGCAAAATCATAGCACTGTGCCTAAGTCATAACATTTGAGAGACCTACAAGCTGCAGTATAAAAACTGCTCTCCAGCAAAAAAAGAACAAAACTGGGACACCAGTGATCACAGATACAGATTTTTCATTAAACCGCAGCAGAAAGAGCACTAGCTATCACTCCTTTTCTTGGCTGATAGTATTCTTCACCCAAAAATATGAAGCAGTCACTAGCACAAGCAACAGGGACAAACATTTTAGCCCTGCTAGCTCTCAGTCCTCTCCCAGCCTCTATCCATCAGAAGAGGAAATGCCTTGCACAGTCAGATTCTAGAGTACCCTGCAATGGCATGAAACGTCTAGCAGCATCTGCTTTGAGTCCATTTGATTAGTGTGAGCTACAGAGAGTTAGTCTGTCATGGTCTCTAAAACTGAGACTTTGAAAGAGTGGAAGTCAGAATGGTCTAAGGTCACAGATGAACAACAGAACAGATATACTTTTGAAGCTGAATACTGTACCAAATGTAGAACAGCTGAGAAGTACAGTTTAATTGTATAGCTACGTTTCTTGCCATGTTTAATATTGGAGTAGTTGTACACAGTAACTGTTACGTTTAATGTAGGTTGTTGGTTATTGCACAATTATTCCTCCATCACTTCTACCTCCTAATCTTTGAACTGTATTTGAACTGTCCCAGAGTTTTATTAGAAGTATGTAATTTCCCTCTACCTAGTAATTTTTCCTGTGCTGCTTCCCTTTAATTTGCCTTAATTTAAGTTATGTAATTTATTTGCCTTACTCGGCAGAAGAGCTCTTTCTTCCACAGGATATTGTGTAATCCCATAGCTCCTCGTGCTTGTTTTAGAAACTACCACCTTTATCTTCAGTCTTATTTGTTTTCCACACCCGTTGTATTTGGCAGAGCCCTGCATTGTGCATTAACTGTGCGTAACGTTTTCCTCATGTCCACCTTCTTGATCTTTATGGAGAGTATTATTACAGTGAGAGTCTACTCATTGCAACTTTTTTTTTTGTCCTTCTTAGCAAATTTCTCAGTTGTACTACTGTCCTTTTATTTTTTAATGAGTTCTTGAAAAACAATTGACTATTTCTGTGTTTTCCAGGTCTGAGAGAATTGCTGCTCTCTTCAGGTCCTTCTCACAAAAACATAGCATCAGCCAGTGCTTCTAAGAATTACAGCTGTGCTTTTGGATGCACTCATGAAAGGGGGCAAGATGCCCTTAGCATCTTAGTCTGGCATACGTAGCTGGACTGCTACAATACTTGTTGGGAAAATGTTGTTGACCTCAGCAAGAGGAGCTGGATGAATTCAGGCCCCAGTATTTCCACATACTAAGAAGCAGCCAGTACTGTTTAGGTCTGAATAAAGTGATTAGAAGACTGAAGGATAAGAAACAGAATGCAGCAAAAGGGAAGCATCTACATCAGTGTTGTAACGGCTACAGCTGTGCTTTTCAAAACACAGTAGAAAAATGGCAGGAAAGCTTTACTAGTGTGGAGCCATGCAACCAAAAAACATTATTTACCATTACTTGTACTTTGTGACAAAGGAAGGAAGAGTAGACCAGCACAGAATATTGCAGATTGCCTGAGTTTGATGAAGAGGTAGCTTGTTAATATAGCAATAACCCACGCCTGGATGTGGGTAATGCTAAATTTACCCACGGTTGGCGTGGTTTGGTCCCGAGGGCGATCCCCCAGGGTCCAAACAAAGCCAAACGTGGGTAAATTTAGCATTACCCACACCCAGAAGTGGGTTATTGCTATTATACCATGACATTATTTAAGAAAAGAAACTGTTACTTTTCTTAAATAATGGGATAGTATAATGCCTGTTTACTGCCCTTCCGCAGATGTCTGGCATCCGGCAGTTCTGATGTACCGCGCGCCTGCGCAGTACATCAGAGTTGTGGCAAAAGCAACGGAGAAAGCAAGATCTCCGTTGCTTTTTATGTCTCGCTATGTTAAATGAGTTTAACATAGCGAGACAGTTTTAAAATAAGCAACGGACATCTCCGTTGCTTATTTTAAAGCTGTCTCGCTATGTTAAACCCATTTAACATAGCGAGACAGTGTTTAAAAAAAACGAGTTATACTAATGGAAAAAAGTCCGGGCGACCGGACCTTTTTCCATTAGTATAACTCGATTTACAACGGGCACGCTGGCCAATCAGCGTGCACGTTTTGGGGGGATCATGGTATAATAAGCAATAAGGATTAACAGGAAAAACAGGAAAGGAGGAGAAAATGTGTTTAGTTGGACTTTGGATACACACACAGGTGAGAACACAAGAAGCGTGTCAACACTTTACCTTACTTTTTGTGCAGGAGCACATTATTTCCTTAACACCATACATTAAGTAATTTGACAAAGACAAAAGGTAAGTGAGTATCAATGTGCTGTCTGAACCAGTGCTCAAATTAACTACTATATCAGTTTGAAGTTTTAGAGGCAAAAGTGCTGGTCTGGAGTGTCTAGCCTAATTAAACCATCATTTTCTTTAGTGCTGTACTCCTGGATTTCCCTGTAAAACTTCAGATTGATAATAAAAGTTAATTTGATCTTTGATTCAGGGGTCACATTGATGCATTTTGCCATTTTCCCATTGTTAGATTAGCTGAATAATTTGAAAGATAAAAGAGGCTAATAAAGGAGTGTGAAACATGGATTAGTATTGCAAAGCAAAGTGGCAGCAGGTTAGTGTGCACTGAGTACTGTGGAGCAACAGTGGCAGTAGAGCTTGAAGTTAGTGAGGAGGGAACAGGAAGATCAGATTATTCAGATATGAAGGGTGCAAAGCAGCATTGTGGCTCAGAGTCTTGTGAAGGAGATGGCTGCAGCATGTTTTAGAGGTTTGGGAGGTGGATAGATATATTAGGCAGTACAGGCAGTCGTTAAGAGAACTTTAAATGTAGGATCAGTTTGTTTCATAAAGGACAAGATGAAGCAAGAGAAGGATGGTACAAGAAGACTGTGTGTGTGAGATGGAAATGCAGAAAAGAAGATAACGGGTTCACACAGATGTCCTGAAAAACCGTGGGTGGGAGTGATAGAAGGGGAGGAAAAGTGAAGGCAGATGATAGTAATTTGAAACGTCTTGAGACTAGGTATAATAAGAGATATAAAAGCCAGTGAGAGAGGACAGATTTGTACTAACATCAGTAAGAAGAAAAGGTGCAGGAGGAAAAGATGTGGAAAAAATGAAAGATGAGCTGAGCTGGCAAAGGAGATAACATCAATCACCCACTTAATTTTTTTTTTTTTTTTTTTCTCTACTTAGCTAATATAGATTTATAGGTTGGTACTAGGCTATCGGCCCTAACGCCTATACAAGCCTAGCCATAACAATTCCCTGGATATTTCTTACCACAATATTTACTTCCCTGGACCCCTGTCTAGCAGGGCATCTGACGTGATCCCCGGGCTGAATTTCCTATCTCCCATCCAATCATCAGGGTTTCTTCTGAAGAGTGCCAAGGAGGCGCTCTGCTTGACATGTTATGGGCAGTCTATTCCAGAGTATGGGGATTCTCTGGGTCAGGAACTTATACCTCCAGCATGTTTTGTTCATTGTGATGCCAAGGTTAAGATCCCTGGAACGTGTGGCTCTGAGGAATTGGGATTTCTTTAAGTAGAGCATGTCCAACAGCTCAGGATTTGACATGGCCTTGTATGGTGAGTACATCTCTATTACTTTCATGATATTTGGGGGAGAGACTGACCAAGATACTTGCTTAAAGCAGAGCTCCATGCTGGCCTAGAGAATGACATGAAAGGAAATTGCAGATAAGCCCTTCAAGATTATTAAAAGTGACAGAATCCTGCAGCAGGAAAAGCACAGATGAGCAGTGGAGCAACACGAGAACAATAATAACAGAAATGTAAGCATAATTTGTATACTTCCGCAGATGTAACATTCCTAAAGGGAACAATAAGATGGACAAGAGAAAACTATAGAAAAACCCTATCAAAAACCAAAAGACCACAGATCATGCAACAAAAATACAAAACCAGTTTGTAGTATGATTAGAAAAGAACCAAAACCAAAGGAAGAAACTCGGTGCCAGACACCACCCAAAAAGGTGACAACTCGGGGGGGCTACAGCAGGCACTCTAAGAGGTCCAGAAAGCACCCAGAAGTCAAGACAGAAATAAACTGATCTGATGTTGTTCAGCTCATTCCATTAACCTGAGGTACTCTTTTTTTCGACACTCGGAACCAGCTGGCTGCCTTCTTACAGCTCGGGATTCCAAACTTGAGCTCCATCTACCTATCTGCAATATCCGCTGCCCCCCACGTTACCTCAGGTCTCTTTTACTACGCTACCCCCCACGTTACCTCAGGTCTCTTTTACTACGCTTGGTGTCAGCAGCGAGTTCCACTTGAGCTCCTCAATAGCAGCTTTTTGGTGAGTTTTTTCTCTATTTTTTGTCTATCTTCTACCCTTCTGTCTTCTCTTCATCTGTCTAGCTGTTGGGTTTTCTCTCTGTTAGGCTTTTCTAGCTTAAAAAAATGTTTTTCCTCCTCTTCTGTTTGGCGCCCTTTCTTCATTTTTCTGTCCCTGTGGCTGATCAGAAGCCTTTGGGGTTCAAAAATGCACTTCCTGTGGGCAGAAGATTCCTTTATCTGACGCCCATGGGGAGTGCATCTACTGTTTGGGGCCTGTTCACTTTTGAAGCCCCTTGTGATATATGCAGGGCTTTTCATCCCCGGTCTCTGGCTGATAGGAGAAGGAAGCTCATTTTAAAGGGCTTGCTTCCTCCTCCTGCCATCTCGGGGCTCCGTCCTCATCAGGGGCTCAATTCCCATTTAAGAAGCCGAAAGATGTCTGTTAGTCCAGGAGGCCATCACCCACGTGGTCCTCCTTGAAACCTCCACGGAAGAAAACAGTTTTTGGAACACACTCACTCAGCTCTGAGCTCTCTTACCTCCTGTTCCATTCCTCCTCCGAGGCTGCAGGGCGGAGTGGTTTTCTCCCAGCATTGGCTTCAGCTGTGTTAGAACCAGGGTCTTCTCTGCTGGTGCCTCCTAGAAGATCTCCGTTCCATTCTCTGCTGAGATCTCCCCAACTTCCCTCCTTGGCTTTGTCTAGGTCTTCCTGAAGCATGTCCTCTAGGGATGTGGGTAAGCTCATGAGGCAGTTCCTCGAGACAGAGATCAAGATGGGGCTTGTGTCCAACCCATCTGCATCCCGATCCTTAAGGCTGTCTCGTGTTCCAGCTTGTAGCTTCTTCTCCGATTCGCCGTTCGGTTTTGGAGTTGTGTGTTCCGTTGAGTCCTGGTACTGGGGTGTCGGCGCCGATAGAAATTTCTTCTTCGCCTCTGGCATTCTCCCCGACTTGCTCACCTCCAGCTGCTTTGATTCTGTGTGTGTCTCTGAGCCATAGCATCAAGGTTGGTTCTGGGGGTTGACTTCAACTCTAAGGGTCTCGGAGCAGTCTCTATTCATTAGGGCCTTTGCATTTGACAGCTCTGCTCTGACACCCCCCCCCCCTTGGACCAGGGAGGTCCGTTCCTTCCAAGATTTGTCTGCCCCAGTGAGACAGCTCCAGGTCATTCGGAATCCTTCCACATTTGAGGTGGTAGAGAGGGTCCTCTCTGTTCCCAAGAGACTGTCGGCATCTACTGCAGTGGAACTCCCCTGGTTCCACTCTGGAACTGTGCCTGAAACCTCTGAGCTACCACATGGACAGCTGTCGCAGAAAGCCTCCACACTGTTAACTCACTGGATCCCCCAAGCTTCTTCCAGTACTTCCCCTGAGTGCCCTCCCAAGGAGTCCCTAGGAAGAGTCCCTGTAAAAGAAGGAGGCACGTGGGTTCCCCAACGGAATTCCTCACCAGAGATACTGACTTTGAGGAAGTTGAAGGGTCTTCCAAATCTCCACCTGAAGAGGTCTCCTTTGGAGACATCCTTGAAATTCTTCACCAAAAGGGTGGATGGTTCTCCCAAACCTCTTCTCCAGAGGCGGTTTTGGAAACTTTCAGGGCCAGCACATCTACCATCTGAGCCTCCCCCGGCCGAACCACTGATCCAGCTGGTGTCGTCAAGGGCTTGGAAGGAACTGGATACAATAGAACCCATCCCCAAGCATGCTGATAAAATTTTGAGTGCCCCAGCCAACAAACAGTTTTGGACCAAAGGAATCCTGATAGATTACTTAGTTTGGCGGCAACCAGCAAGGAGGAGCTTGCACAGCAGAGCTCTTCTGTCCACACCCATCCCCCCCCCCCCGAACAGGGAATTCCAGGCTCTGGTCAAATTTGGTAAGGGAGTCTACACCTCATCTACCTTTGCTCTTCAGCCGTTGAACTACCTCTTTCACTTTACCCGGCTACAAAGGGACTTGGTTAAGGAAATTGCTAGTTTGGTCCCAGGGTCCCGTATCTTCTGGGGAGCGGGAGTGTGTTTCCCCTAGGTTAGCCACCCTACATTCCTTGGCTAATGCGTCCATGAGGCTTATCTTTCATGCTGAGGAGGGTACCTCAAGGGCGGCCAGTTCAGGCATTGCTATTAGGCGTCATGCCTGGATGAGGCCGTGTGATTTTGCGGAGCCTTTCAAACAGCCCTTCATTGATAGCTCCACCTTGCTTCGGCCTACTGTACATGACACCTTGATCCAGAGTGAGAAAGATAGTAAAGTCTAGTCTGCTATCGGGTTCCATTTTTCTACTCCACAACGGAACTTTTCTAGGAACTATTGTGGTTTTGGAAGTCGCAGGGCTCTTTTCAGGACACTCGGGGAGACTTTTCCCCCTGAGGCAGAGGGGGATATAGTTAGAACAGTAGATGCTACTCACGCGGCCTATGGGGTCTACAAAATCAAGTATCTTCGGAACCTCCCCTGGCCAAGCCTTTCCAGAAGTCCTGAAGGGTTGCCCAGCTGCTGTGCACTGGAAGCAGTCGGGGGATGATTTTCCTTGCACCCAGAAGCCTGGGAGGCCATCACACACAACAGATGGGTGCTAAGGATCATATCCACGGGATACTCCAGTCCCTTTTCTGACCTTGCCGAATAAAAAAATTGCCTCCTCCGATGTTCCACCCAGTCAGATGGAAGACGTTGCCCAGGAAATAAGAAAGTTACTGCAAAAAAGAGTCATCCAAGAGATTCCCCCCTGTCAGGTTGGATTGAGTGTTTACTCCAGATTCTTTTTAGTACCCAAAAAGACAGGGGATCTGTGGCCAGTATTGGATCTCACACACCTGAACAAGTCAGTGAAACACATCAAGTTCAGGATAGTCATGATTCACTCTATCTTACCCCTCCTGAACATGGGTGATTGGATGTGCTCTGTAGACCTCAAAGATGCTTACTACCATATCAGGATGGACAGACACTCCAGGTCCTTTCAACGTTTCAGGCTGGGAACCAGTCACTACCAGTTTCGGGTGCTTCCATTTGGTCTCACCACTTCCCCCAGGGTGTTTATCAAATGTCTAGTGGCAGTTGCAGCTTATCTCCGACTGCAAGGGTATCTGATATTTCCATATCTGAATGACAGGCTCTTAACTACCCCAACCAGGCATCTTCTCCTTCAGGCCCAGGATTACTTCCTCAGCCTAGCTTCCAGCCTGGGCATAACTATAAATTGGCAAAAATCTCACCTGGATCCAGTTCAGATCATAGACTTTTTATAGAGGCATGTCTGGATACAACAGTGGCTCATCTTACACAATACAGGGTACTAAATCTGAGGTCACATGACAACCAGATCTTAACTGCTCCGACACTCCAACTTCTCTGATTCTGTGGGATTTGGGCTCCATGGCAGCAACCATAACCCGTCTTTCCAAAGGCACATTTTCATATGTGCATTCTGCAGTGGACCCTAGCAGTATAGTGGTCTCTAAGCAGATATTCCTTGAATCTTCCCATAAAACTATCTTGTATATGCAGGGATTCTCTCCTTTAGTGGATCCAGTTACCAGAGGTGACTCTAGGACGATCATCTGTTCTCCCCTCCCAACCACTATGTTGACCACAGATGCCTCCCAGTTTGAGTGGGGGGGGGGTTCATTGCCTGGGCTGGGTAGTCCAAGGCATGTGGATGCCCCAAGAGACCAAGTCAGTCGCATATCAATGTCCTCAAGATGAGAATTCTTCTAGAGTGCAAGAACTGGACAGTTTTCTTCCTCGGGGGACTGTTGCAATCCAAACAGACAACATGTCAGTGGTTTGGTACCTCAACAAACGGGGAGGGACCAGTTCTTATCCCCTTTGTCAAGAAGCGATGAAGGTTTGGCAGTGGGCAATTTCTTTCAAACACTTTCTGGTGGCAGTGAACATTCCAGGAGAATCCAACATTCTAGCCGACAGACTCAGCAGAGTTCTGCTGATACCTCGCGAGTGGTCCCTCAATCTATCTATGGTCGCGTCAGTCTTCCAGAAATGGGGTTATCATTGCTGTGACCTCTCTGCATCCCCCCCTCAACAAATGCAGCAAGTATTTTTGCCTTGCTCCCTGTTCAGGGACAGTCACTCAGGAATGTTCTGGTTCATGCTTGGTCCTCCAGTCTACAATACACCTTTCCCCCTCTCCCCTTGATTCCCAAGTTCCTTCAGAAAGCTTTCAAGTTGCAAAGCAAAGTGATCCTCATTGCTCCATTTTTGCCTCACAAACCTGGTAAACGTTTATTTGGTCTCATCTGGTTTGCCCCCCATTGAGGTTAGATCCAAGTCCAGATCTGTTGTCTTGCCTATCAGCGCATCCACATCGCAGCATTCAGCCCCTGAAATTAACCACATGGTTTCTCCACTTCCAGTGATGGCTAGATCTCCCAGGCTGTCTTCTCCAGTCGAGACATTTGATTTCATCCCATTGGAGCATCCCACTCACAAGATTTAAAAAAGTAAGTGGAAAAGATTTTCCCTTTTGGTGGAGCTGAATAAGATGTATCCTTTTACAGCACCAGTTTCACGTGTCCTAGACTTTCTAGCCTTTCTTTTCAAGGAAGGTGGTAGTCACTTTACAGTGACGGTACAGCTTGCTGCCATTTCTGACTTCCATTTTGATTTTGATTCAGCGTCTTTGGCCTCTTCTAAATTAGGTAAAGCTTTTCTAAGGGCACCTTTTTGCTATGACTGCCAGTCAAGGGCTCTACCCCCCTTGGGGTCTTACTATGATTTTGCAAGCTTTGGCCCACCCTCCCTTTGAAACTTCGGCTACAGTAGATCTAAAATTCCTTTCATGGAAAACTCTTTTCCTACTAGTTCTTACCTCAGCCAGGAGAGTGTCTGAGCTGCAGGCTCTTTCTGCTAAGTTTCCATACTTGTTTTTTCAAGAGACAGAGTTACCTTGCATACAAATCCTTCTTTATTCAGTGTGGCTAAAGAGGCAAACATTAACCAGTCAGTCGATCTCCCAGTTTTCTTCCCTCAGTATCATAACAAAGGAGAATACACCTTATACATGCTTGATGTGCATAGACAACTTCGTTTTTACATCCTTCAGGAAGTGAGATGTTTTGTTTCTTTTTTGAATGCCAAAAAAAGGTAAGGCAGTGACCAAAGATTCTTTAGTGAGAAGGTTGAAAGATTGTATTATGTTTATCTATTCTTCCAAAGGCATTCCCTTACCGGGTCGATAAGGGCACACTCTACCAGGTCTATGGCCGCATCTCAAGTCTTTTGGTCCAGAGTTTCTATTCAGGACATTAGTGTTGCTGCTACTTGGTCAAACCCTCAGATCTTTGTCAGTCATTACAAATTGGATTTGGTATCCAGGAGCAGAAGTGCTTTTGGTTTTGCTGTTCTCTGGAATGTCCTTCCTTAATGGCCACCCTGGATTATGGTAGCTAGGGACTGTCCCTCAGGTTAATGGAATGAGTTGGATAACATCAGATAAAGAAGTTAATGTTCTTACCATAATATTCCATCTGTGTTGTCCAACTTCATTCCATTAACCTTCCCATCCCCCTTCCCCCATCCAACTTATTTTGGGAAGGCTAGAAAAAGCAGCTTTTCTATGAATTCTATTTCTTGGTTGAGTTCCTGATGTTCTGTTGCTAGGAAATATCTATCTCTATCTGTATGTATGTACACATATATATATATATATATATATATATATATATATATATATATATATATATATATTTATCTCTATATATACACACACACACACACACACACACACGTGTGTGTATGTATACATGTATAGATCTTTATCTGTGTATAACTGTATCTCCCTCTCTCTCTGTATGTATGTATGTATGTGTGTGTGTATATATATATCAACACACACACACACACACACACACATATTTATATATAGCTTAATCTCTTTCTCTTGTATTATAGCTGATGTTGGTTACAAACACCTTTTTCTGATGGGCAAACTCGATCTGAGGTAACATGGGGGAGCTGGGCATTGTGGGTAGGTAGAAGGAGCTGAAGTTTGGAATCTCAAGCTGTGAGATAGCGGACGGTCGGTTCTAAGTTTCTGAGCAGAGTACCTCAGGTTAATGGAATGAAGTTGGACAATAAAATTGAACGTTATGGTAAGAACATAACTTCGTTTTTATTCCAATACAGTTCTTTAATGTATTAACTCACTCACCGTGTTTTTATACCTATACACAGGATTTCATCAAGTGTCAGTCTGCCCATAATTTTATAAATATACTTACAATTAATTAATTCTAACAAATCACCATTAAAAACATTTTGAAAAAAGGCAGTTTAAAAATGTCAAATTCAAATCACAAATCCAAAACATATCCAAATAGTTAAAACATTCTAAGAAATTTTTCTAAACATATTTGTAATACTTAAATAAACACATGCATTAAAAATATAAATTTCTTCCTACAATTTATATGAGAAGATATATTGAAGAAACTAATATAAACATAGTTGCTTTACATTCAGACTGCATCAAAATATGAACCAGTACCCCATCTATTGTCTTAATGAAGGAAATTCTAAAAAGTCAGCTGAAGCCATTTAAGTAAAAACCCTTGTGTTCCTAATGCAGACATAATAAAATGTTTATAATCCAGCTGCTCTAAGCTTAAGAACAGGGGCAAGGGAGACCTATTCATTTAAACCAGGGACTCATGGCTTCAGGAAAAAGTTGTTGATATATTTCCTGTATTCTGTCCTGGTCTTCCCATGGTCCAACACTCGGGTTTTGTACTATTTGTTCTAATACAAAAAATGTAAGTGTCACCTGCTTACAACTTAAGGTATGCTTGAATAAAGCATCGGTACCTTCTTTAGTCCTAATTTCATACATAAGGTTGGCATAATGTTTAAGGTGTTTATCTTACAGTTAAGGTGTTTATCTTACAGACACAAGGTGCAGGGTTTGATTCTCACATGGGATAATTGGCTTGACTTAAAATGGCTCACAAGGGCAGTTAGCCTAGTAGTAATCTTTGAACTTATGAGTATTTGGGGGTTGGCATAATGGTTGATATGCTTACATTATAGACGCACATTGTAGGATTTGATTCTCTTTTGGAGTAATTAGCTATGCTTAAAATGGCCCATGTGAGTATTAGCCTATATTCTTCTTTTGAGCTTGCGCTCAGTTTTCCCTACATAGAATGCTTCACATGTTTGACACAAGGCAAGGTAAATAACTGTTACATTATCACAATGTGTAAAAGTCCTAGCCTCTGTATGTATTTATCCATGCTTTTAACATATACAGTTTCACAATTTGATGCAAAAGGACACTAGGCGCAAGCTCCACACTTAAATGTACCAACTCTTCTTTTGTTAGAAACCTTACGTTTATGATTTTCTTGCTTTAAAATGTCCTTAATATTGTTTCCTTTCTTGAAAACAAATTTAATGGGGTTACTGAAATTTGGGTCTAGGTCTGAAAAACTAGTAAACCTCTCCCAGTTGCTCATAATATCATCTTAATAAGTTTTGCTTCACAATTTTAATTCAAAACGAGGGTCCCTTTGAATTATTTGCATTCCTGCTTATCTTCAAAACCCTGATATTCTGGTACTTTAGTTGTCAGAAATTCTTTCCTTAAAATAGGGGTAAATTTCTATCCCACCTTCCTTAACCTCCTTCAAGTATTTCTTCAGCACTTTTTGTAGCAATAACACTGGATATTTCATCTCAAGAAACATATTTTTAATAATGCGCATCCATTGCTCAAATCTTGTTCACTAGTGGTCATTCTCAATGCTCTAATGAATTGTACTTTGACAATACTTCTTTTTTGCCTATAAGGATGATCACTAATGTAATATAGGTAGGCGTTGGAATGAGTTTCTTTCCGAGGTACCCTAGATTTAAATCCCTGTGGGTGTTCTACTTTCTGTATATTTTCATCCAAGTAGTTCAGTGAATCTTTAGCAGTATTGCAGGTGAATTTAAGAAAGTCTGGGGTGGAGCCTATATACTCAATAAACAAAATATACTTAAATTTATCTCAGTAAATGCACATACCATGTGCAACAAAATTTCTGAGTTGCATGCTTGGATGACTGCACAATCTCCTGATATACTAGTAATCACTGAAACCTGGCTTAAACAACACATAAAGGATACTGAAGTACTTCCCCCAGGCTTTAATATGTTCAGAGCTGACTGACTTAAAAAAAAAGGAGGCGGTGTTGCAGTAATGTATCCTGCTTCTATTTCCCTAACCCCTCATAACCAAATCATACCCTCCTTTGACAAAGCTGAACTATTGATCACCTACCTTAAATTAAACAATAGTATAAGTCTCTGCATTACAACTTTATACATACCCCCTGGCAATAACTTATCAACTCTGGAAATTATCGTATCTTGGGTATCACAAAATCTCTCTCTAGAAACAGTAATATTAGGTGAGGTCAACACTGACTGGCAGAAACTTAACTTGCATAGCATAAACCTATTTGGATCTTCTCAAATTACTCACCCAACCTTTACCAATTCTGCAAACCAAAACAGCTCAATAATTGATTGGATTTTGGTCTCCCGGTCTAACAATTTCTCTCAATCCAAAACCTTTCCAACTTCTTATGATCACCACAAATCCGTACAACTTGGCTTACTTCACATTCATGTAGACAACATACCTACAAGACAGTATGAAACCTATCCAACTTTGACCAGCAAGCCTTTACAAATTTACTAATCTCTATCAGTTGGTCCTTCCTTGAATACTTACCACTAGATGTATTTGAACAATTTAATTCTACATTCCTAAACACTTTAGACAGTTTAGCTCCTACCAGAAAGAAGAGAGTCAAAATCAGCTGTCACAAAAGGAGATACTGCCAGCCCAGCTATCTGGATTTTTGTAAATAATTATATGTCATTGTGAATATCAACATGATTCATATGCTTGTGTTAAAACTGTATTAGAACTGTATGTTATAAGAGTGCTGGTACAGAAGTGTGTGTCGTAAAGGTATTTTACAAAGAAGAGATATTTTAAGTACTGAGCTAAAATGCAACCTCAGCATGCCCTGTTGGAATAGAACAGAAATTTACCTACACTATTGTAACTGTTTAGATGTATATTTTTTAACAATGGAAACTGCAACACAAGAAGTTAACTTCAGAAAAATAGATGACATTAAATTATTTTATGACAGCAAGAGACAGGATGAATTTACTAGGGAGTTCTCTGTGTTCTCTTGAAAGAGAGATAATTATAGGGCTTGAGATGTGGAAGTGTTTTATTGTTTTATGACTTCCAGGATCTGCAAATGTTTGAGGAAAAGCCTTTATGTATTTTCACAAACAGATGCTAAATGCTACCAGCTGCATCAGTGGGGGGTTTCACCTGGGATAGAGTCAGATACAAGAAGTGATTTCATTCTGCAAGCTATCCCAGCAGTAATATTTGGGATATTAATGAAAGAAGTCTCTGAGAGAGAGACTTGAGCATTTTGTATTTTGTCTTTGAACTGGCAAGAACATCCACTCACCACGTCTGCCTTGTTGCTCTGTAAGTAAGTTAACTAGGGTATAGTAATTCTCTTAGATTCAGATAGGAATATAGTGAAGTATAGCTTAGATGTTTTCTTTATTTATTCAAGACTGTCCTGCAATGTTGCTTTAAATATTTCCTGTGATTTTGGACTCTGATGCAACTTTGATTATTTACTGAATATTGTATTGTTCTTTTGTTGTTAAATATATTTAAACCTTTCATTGTTGCTGATATTTGTGAGACATACTTAAGATCTGAGAGTTCTTGCATATTTATTTGGTGACACTGCGGGCCACTCCTTATAGTGTTGCTCTTGGTCAAACTACCATTTGTATTTACAGTAGGATTACACAGTAAGATTGGACACCCTTTGCTAAGGGTCGTAAAGTAGCTGATAAGGACATGGCTGGTGGCAGTGATAACTACCTTGTAGTCTGGGCAGAAGGGAGCATAGGTAGTAAACCTGTGCCAGCCTTTCCCAGGCACATGTGTGTGTGTATAAAACAAATCTCCAATAGTGTGTGCATCTCTGCTACTTGGGCAGAGACATGAATCACTGGCTGGACAGAGAGGATGCTGGAGGTCTTGTTTTGGCCACTCATCTGAGATCTCAGCTGTATAGCTGTGCCAGTGGGGAGTCTTATTGGGGATCTGGAGAAAGGGAGAAACCACCCCCAGACTGACTGTGGTCTCTGTGTGCTGTTAAGGGAAATTGCACTTGATGCAGAGAGATGCATCTGGAAATACTGTTCTCACAGTGTACGTCCCCCACTGGTGCTAGTGATGGGGATTGAGGCTTTTTGATTACTGTTGCCAGTGGTGGGACGTTACACCAGCTATATTACTTGGCTTTCTGTCTATACCAGATCACTCATGCAAAAATGAGACCAGGGTTGAACAACTTGGCTAAAACATAAGATTCTCAATAATTTACAGCATTTCAAAGCACTGTGTGACCTTGTAAAGAAACTGTTTAATTTAGACAAAAAACAGGTGTATGTCAGGCCACAAGATCAGCACAAATCCTGTCCAAAAATCTTCTGGCACACTATAAAAAAAATCCTAAACCCAGGAAGTCAGTCCCCCCCCCCCCCAACCATCCTGTATAGTCCCTCTCCTAACATAGCAACTCAGTTTAACTCTTACTACATTGATAGCATAGCTTCCATCACTAAAAAATTCCCTCCTCCTCCCTCTACCATGTCTTAGCCTGTTACCTGTCACTCCACATTTTCCCTTCAACCTGTTTCTACTTCTGTTATCAAATCCCTCCTGTGCAAGCTCAGGCCATGTTCCCCCTCTGCAGATAATCTTCCTAACAAATTTCTAAAAATGTCTCACTCAGTTGCCTACTCTGTCTCAGTAATCATTAATAGATCCATCAAGGAGTCTTATGTCCCCTCCCTGGGGAAAAAAATCCTTCATCCTTCCTTTTCACAAAGGTGGCACCTCCACAGAAATTTCTAACTATAGGCCAATGGCAGTTCTTTCACCACTATCAAAAATTCTAGAAAATTGTATCCACAAACAACTTCTGCAATACCTACTTCACAATAATCCTCTCTCTCCCACCCAACATGGATTCAGACTAGCACACAGCACGATCACTGCTCTACTATCCTTTACTGACACTGTCAACAAAGCTCGTGGCTCAGGAAACTTTGTCTCTTTGTTCTTAGATCTATCCAAAGCCTTTGATACTGTCTTCCACCCCCAACTGTTATCCCAATTATCTCTTCTGGGCTTAACCAAAACATCCATACAGTGGTTTGCTAGCTATCTGTCTAACAGATATCAATCTGTCAAGTGGAACTCTAACTTCTCTCCTTACTTACCTGTTAGCACCGGGATACCCCAAGGCTCAATACTAGCTCCACTTCTCTTCAAAAATTTTATTAACCATCTTAATGCTGCCAGCAAACAAGCCACCCTAATTCAATATGCTACTGACTCTGCATTGATCTGCTCTGCTAGGAGACTTTGTCATCTACAGAGTTTAATGCAAGAAGCATTCATTTCCATTGAGTCTTGGCTCATCAACAACCTTACTACTTAACCCAAAAAAAAAAACTACTCTTCTGCTATTTTTGCCAAAACGCTTTTCTCCAGATGCCACTAACTTTGCTATTACGTCCATGAACAATGCTTTAATCAGTGTGTTTTCACGTACAAAATTGTTAGGTGTAATATTGACAACGGTCTTAAGTTTGACCTACATGTCAGCAACATCATAAAAAAAACTAATAAAAAATTGGGCATGATTTATGGGGCTAAGAAATTCATCTCCAACTCCACAAGAGTAACCCTTGCCACCGCCTATCTCTTACCCACCCTTCTATTTGTGTCACCTGTCCTAACCAAGCTTCACTCTTCCCTCAAAGCAAAACTTAGTCAGTGTTAAAATAAAGTAGCTACATTTATTACAGGGCAGATCCACTACTCTCACCATTGCTGTTCTCCCAAGTCCCTAAAGTTGGCTTGAACTACCCCACCTTCTCTCCTTAAACCAACTAACATTAACTTGCAAATTACTGTACAACTCCTCCATTTTCACAAACTACATCAATACTTCAACACTATATTCCAACTCGTGACCTATGCTCCTGTCACAAGTATCTACTATCTTTTTACAAACCTCAAAGCTCTAACAAGGTTAGTCTGTACTCTTGCTGTGTTGCCAAATCTTGAAATAGCATTTCAAAATCAATCAGACTTGTATCCCACTACTATTTCTTCAAGTCTAGACTGAAAGAACATCTAACCAATAATTGGATCTGCTAATGCTCCTTGCCATCTTAGTACTCTTTTCTGTTCCCTTCTTCCACACTCTTAATAAACTTTCTCTTGATATATACTACTTCCCTTCATGCTTTGCCTACTTTCTAGATTCACCTCTCTTAAATTTCTTAACATTCTTACTCTAAACTGTCTCTATCCCAGAATTTGACTGAAAGTTACTGTCTAGTTCTCCTGTTAGAAAAAGTATATGGCTTTTACGACCTGTTACTTATTCTGTTATATATTTTTCATGCATCATTATGTAAGATGTACATTAGGAACTCTTCTACCTTTTATACAGTGTATGGTCAACTTTATTGCTTGCCTTTATATTTTGCTTATTTTTCTTTTATTGTATTTCGCATGTTGTACCACTTTGTTATTGTCTTAATATCTGTACACATTGTTCAGTTTTTTAATTTTGTTTAATGTATACTCTGGAGACTTTCTCCCTGGGCCTCTGCTGAAAATGGGCGCATACCCAGTCTGACTTTCCTGGTCAACAAATGTCAAATAAGTAAATAAACTAACTTGCTCATTGTTTCTCAGTTATTCCAATAAAAAAACTTTCTTCTAAAGGGAGATTAGGGAATATTTTATTGTGGTGAAAAGGTTCTCCAAGTTCCTTCTCTCTGCTTCATTTTCAAAATTCTTAAGTTGGGGTGAATTGGCAGGTTGAAAGTGCTTTTCTTTTTAAGCATCCTTCCTAAATTCCCCTTCCAAAGGATTCTCTAAAAACATAAGTTCTAGACTTTTCTTCCTACTAAATAATTTCAAATCAATTAACACATTACTAATATCATTCTTCCTATTAGGAATGAACTTAAAGCCCTTAGTAAATAACTTAAAATAGTTTTTATTCACTTTACAACAACTATAGTTAAATATATTAAAATTGCAGTAGGTAAATTTGCAACCATCCTGTAAAATCTGTTCTTTAATCAGGGTCAAAAAAATTTCGTGAATTAGATGACAAGCTTGAACTAGTTAAGAAAAGAAAACTTTCTCGAGATATTAATGATTTCAGAGTGGGTCACATCTTCTCTTGGCCCAGGAATGACCCAAGAGAATCAACTATGGTAACATCTAACAAAAATCACAATGCAAAAACTTTTGCTGGTACTTCTATTAGAGATGTATTTCAGCCCCTTGATTCAAAATACAAACAGACACTGTCACTTCAACTCCTTCTGAGTCTGTAACCATTGCCTCTTCTAGTGTAATGATGTCCGCTATGGACACCTCATCAACTGCTGCCTTGAACCTGGTATCGGATGTGCAGCATGCATCAGTCGACTTTAAACTTCACAGAGAAGCGGTTTCAGTTAGAGAAACCGAACGTGCAGGACTCTTTAAACAAGAGGGAACCATTATCGATGAAGCAAGAGACTTCCTCAATGAAACCAGTCCGTTGAGACAGGGCAAGAATGCCCGCGAAGTAGTGAGAGGTATTCTTAACCTCTCATCCTTTGTTTTGAGTGATTCTCATGTGTCCCTTCTTTCAAAAGGACTGAGTTTCATACCTATGACTAATTTAGATTTAGTTGATATTATTAAATGTTTGTGAGAAATTTAAATTTAAAAATTTTGTTTAATGTTAGTACTGCTCCTAATAACATTCCTATTTTATACCTGTGAATACACCTATTACTACTGCCTTTTGCAATGTCTGTGAAGCTGATTTTAGGCAACAGTTTAATGTCTGTGATAGAAAATTTACTTATAATTTAACCTATGAGCAACATCTTGCCTTGCAGAATCTCAAAAGGAATAGTGAAATCATCATTACAGGCAGATAAGGGTGGAAGTATTGTGATTATGGATAGAGCTTGCTACAATTCATCAATGGATAAGCTAGTAATGGATACTTTGTCCTTTAAAAAAATAGTTTTCTGGATGTAAAGAAACATATTACTGACGTTAATTTACATGTTTATGACATGCAATTTAATAATAATATTAGTTTGGAATTATTTAACAGACCCATTGTTTTTTTAGATAAATGTAATTATGTTTTGAAAGATACTGGTGATTTTCTCTTCAAACTTTCAAAGTGGTATTACAGTGTACCATGTAATCTGAATGATTTTCTATTTGTCACCAGTCCATCAGGAAGTTTTTGACTACTGAAAATCCTTAGTTAGTGAATCTATTCAAAATATATGTCAATTGTTGGACCTAGTACTTAGCCATAATGTTTTCATTTTCAATCAACAAATCAGATTCAGGTCTACTGCATCAGTGGGAATTAGACAATTTGCATGATGGAAAAAATTTTTGTTGTTGATGATTGTTTTTAATTTGGAGTGGATCTACAGACAGCTTAGAAGAATATCTTGTACAGTTGAACAACACGACATCATTTTTGAAGTTTAAATTACTAGTAAAGAGGCTTCCTTCCTTGATGTTAACATCTTTTACAAGGATGGATTATTGTGATTAAGTCTCAATTTATTCATATTGTCTTTAATGAACAGTTAAATGATACATTTAAGGATTTTGTTGATTGTGGCTATGCATTGTCTATTTTAAATGAGATGAAGAATCAGGTATCTAACAACAGGCATTCATTATATGCCCCATATTTCAGGAATTATAATCCCTGATGTTGTGATAAATCAAGTTGTAAACCCTACTGTGGAAAGATTTAGATATGTGACTGGTTTTGTTTAATGGCATCCCCTGAACTTACAAAGTTGTTAAATTTATGCTTTGATAGACCCATCTACTCTACATCTAATTTTGGTACATATGCATGTCTAAACTGCTCCTGTTGTTCGGACTTGATCAGATATGTGGAATCTAATAGTTATGTGCATCACACCATACATATACATTTTCTGTAAGAGCTACTTGTACCACTACCAATGTGGTGTACATGGCATCATGTTCTGTATGTCCTGCATACTACATTGGTAAGACTAACTTAAGGACAGGATTATTGAACACAAGTCAGAAATCAGGAGGCAGTATTCTCAGAATGCCTTGTATAAGCATATTCAGGCATACATTTAGATTTAGAGTTATTGATTTGGTGATTCCCTCACTCAGATGTGGTGATATTAATAATTTTCTTGAAACTAAAGAATATCAATGGATAGTTGGGAGCTCATAGTCCTCCTGGCCTTAACAGTACAGTAAGCATTAAACCTATTCTTGTTGGATTACAACGTAGGTTGAAATGATATTTTTATCAACCTGTGCACATGAGTATGTTTATACATTGATGTTAATAAGTGCATCTGTTGTGTACATGTATGTGTACACCTATGTTTTAATGTTTTTAGAGTTTGTATTAAACATATAGGTATATATGTATATTTTTATATTTTTATAATTAAGCATATATATGTGCTAGATTTAGATTCATATTGCTTTGAAATTTGATCATATATATGCATATGTGTAGCTTCTTTTTTAACAAATGTTTTCTTGCAGTATGTTTCTTTAAATAATTTTTTAAACTGCACATTTAAATAGGTCATGTGACTTTGGCTGCAGTCACAAAAGCAGTTGCTTTGTGTATATGTATGTATTTAGTATTGAGAAAGGGTTCATAATAAAGTGATTTGTTCTCAGCATTCCTTGTGTGATTTTGGATCTTTTTGCAGTTTGTTTTTCTACCTTTAATCAGGGTCCCCTGCCTAAGTACTTCATTTCTGTTCCCATTTATATACAATCTGTCCTTTAAACTCTCCTCTCGGGCAGTACCTCCCCCTGTTGTTCTAGTTGAATTTCATCTAGAGCTTCTTAAAATTTTTGACATATGTGGTTTTGATGTTATGATAACTGTTTAGCAGAATGAGAGAGAGATGAAAACACCTTTTGAACAGATTGAATTTACTAATAAATGTATTAATGATATATTTCACACAGAAGAAGATAAATATGATTGTATTAAGACCAACATAAGAGTGTTCTTTTATAATTAAAAGGAAATATAAAAAGCTTGAAAGAGATGGGGTGGAATATGAACCAGGAGGTGTTGTTGCCCTAAGTCTAGAGCCCCAAGAGTCTGCCTTTGCAGTTTGATAGATTTTTAACACATCTTTGAATTACAAGGCTTATGATTGACAGAGGAGGAAAGAAGAAGACATTTCTAGGAGATTGAGTCACATGAACGTTTTGATGATGATAAATAATTTGATATTTATGACCCTTTATAGAGTTTCCTCCTGTATGAAGGTTGGAAATATTAAAGAACAAAAACACAGTTTATTACAACTGCAGTGAATGTGCATTATTAAAAATATATTTCTGGAGAGGAAATATCAAGTTTTATTTGTGGAAGAAGTGCTGAAGGAGATTAAAGAAGGTAGAAAAGACAAATTTGCTTCTATTTTATGGAAAGAATTTGTGAGTACTAAACTACCAGAACATTGAGGTTTAGAAGATGACAAACAGGAATGCAAAAGCAAAGGGGTAGGGGACAGGTTTTGAATTATAATTGTGAAGCAAACCTTATTAAAATGTTATGAGCAACTGGGAGAGATTTGTTGTTTTCAGACCTAGACCCAATTTTCAAGCACCCTGTTAATTTTTTTTAAGAAAGGATGAAATATTAACGACTTTTTAGAGCAAGATAATCATAAGCATATAGGGTTTCTAACAAAGGTAGAGTTGGTACATTTAAGTGTGGAGGTTGTGCCCCATGTCCCTTTGTATCAAATTGTGGAGCTATATATGTTAAAAGTAGGGATAAATATGTAGGCAAGGATAGAATATAGGGAAATATATCAGCAAATTTTCTTGAAGCCAGTAGACTCTCTGGTTTAAAAGAATGTCTCCCTTGCCCCTGTTCTTAAGTTTAGAGCAGCCAGATTATGAAGTTTTTATTATGTTTGCATTAGGAACACAAGTGTGTTTTACCTAAATGTTTTTGTTTGATTTTTAGTAGAATTTCCTTCATTAAGACACTGTCTGGGAGTAGTGGTTCATGTTTCAATGCAGTTTGAATGTATTGTTATGTTTATATTAGTTTATTATATATATTTTTTCTCATATAAATTGTTGGAAGAAATTTGTATGTTTAATGCATGTGTTTGAGAATTACAAACATGTTTAGAAAAAAATCTTTAGAATGTTTAAACTGCCTTTTATCACATTGTTTTTAATGGTGATTTGCTAGAGTTAAGTGTATATGTAGAATTGCGGGTAGGTTGTTTGATATCTGATGAAGTCAGTTAATGCGTTAAATGATTGTATTGGAATAAACAGTTTATTTCTGCCCTGACTTCTGGGTGCTTTGTGGACTTCTTACAGTGCCGGTCATGATAAAATTCCCTGGATAACCAGGAAAACGGATCCAGGAGGCCAGATGCCAGTCACTCTCTAGCAACATTACATAATCATTCCTCAATCTCTGTCTGCCCCCCCCCACACACACACACACATACACAGTCTTTTTGGTCAACCTCCACTGCTTAAAACCTGTAATGCTTATCCAACTTGTGTATCTGTTTGACAGTTGTTTAGACTTTTATATAGTTGTATATACTTTCATCTGCTATGCATATTGCAGTGCTATGCCTATAATTACACTGCTTGATGTACATTGCTGTATCTGTTGTTTTATTGTATTTCTTTGTATTTTTGTAATTTGCCCTAGACTGAGACTGAAGTTGGTCAGTTATGATCTGTACTGCACCCCAGTTAATAAATTCAGCTAACCGGAGTAACAGAATCTCAGAAATAATCGTATTTTCTTCAGATTGGTGCTGAGGAACTGGAACTGTCTAAAGACCTCGACTTGAAAATTGCAAGATTTTTTATATGCATTCTTTTAATCCATTGCTGCCTACCAGCCATCAGCCCTCTTGTGAAAAGTTGGATCAGTAGTTTTCCTATGTGGTGAAAGCTGGTGATGGAAGGCTGTCATCTAGGCTGCCATCAGAAACTTTGTTATTTTAATCTTAAAACTCCTCCTGTAGTGAATGATATAAGTGCAGCCAGACATGAGGGCTTGCAGTGCTTTCTGCTGTGTGTGTGTGCACTTTCCTACACACATACTATTTAAGTTACCACATGAACATAACTTGCCAGAGACATATTTGCCTCTTCCTATATACTACATACCATGGACAACTTTGCCCATTAGGTGCTGCATCCTGAATCCTTCTTGACAGAACGAGTAAGCCAGTGTTGACTGCTTACTGTCATCCTCCAGCACCTGAGCCATTAATCAGTCTGGTCTTCGAAGTCATAGTTGGGGCTTCATTTCTCTGTACTGTAGAGTTGTGCTGAAAATTGAGAGAATTTACAAGGCAGGATGAAGATCAGGGCCCAGCCCAGGGAATACCCTAGACATGTATTATGCAAAATGCTGTCTTGAAAATTATGTAGTGGTTACTTGCAAAGTCAAGAAAGACAGAAGTCACGGGCTACTATGGTACTGAGCTATGACTCATTTTGGACTTTTCTGTAAAAACTCCAACAGCAGCTATCATCATAATGTGAATTGTGAGTTAGAAAAATGGTTTGGTTATTATTCAGTACCCACTGAGCCTTGTTGCGAATATTGGAAGTCATAAAGCCTATTTGAATTCAATGGATGAAGTCCAAGTCCAGTTAAAAGAAATGGAAGAAACACTTCAGTAGAAAAAAGTCAGGTAACAATGAAGGCAGACGAGACCAACCTAAAAGGTGAACAACCACAGCCAAGCAGACTAATCCTACCACATGAAAGGGACAAAGCTGACTATAGGAAAGATGGTGGACTTTGTAAAGAGAACAGAGAAGAAGCAAAACACCCCAGAAATGGATCTGGGTCATGAACTGTAGCCTGATATTCACTTCCAGCTGTGAGCAACTCAGGAGCAACACGATGAAACTTTCTCACAATCAAGAGCTGCTAAATGAATGAACCATTAAGCAGAACGATTAAAGGAGAAACATAAAGTAATGCGAAGCAAAACATTTAGTCATGTGCAGGTGTGTTCCATCAGCAGGACCCAGAACTGAGTCCAACAGTGAGAGGACAGATAGCTGCACAGGCAACTCTAAAGAAGAAGTGAACTGGTTGTTGATGAAGAGAATAGCCAAAAAAGTTAAAGTAACCTTTTGGCTAGGCTTATATAGGCCCTAGGGCCAATAACCTAGTACATACCTATGAACCTATAATACATTTGCTGTTGACAAAACATCAGAAGCTGACAACCTCACTATTACTGGGAGAAACAGGCTTACAACAAAAACTTACAGGGAAATGAAGAAGTTGACCAACACTTTGTGGAATTCATTTTGAAGGGCATTAGTACAGAGACTGTCATAGCAAAACAAGTACTGTATGCATTGTATTCAAACTTGTAGCAGGCATACAGATAAATGATTGGGGGAAACTGCTGAAGATTGCATCATAGATGGAAGAAAACAGCTGAATCACCACTTTAGGGGAGCAGAGATCATATTAACAAAGCTTACATGAGAAAAGTATTATTGTGGCTAATGAAGCAAGGCAGGGAAACAAAAATACAACAGGAGATAAATTGAGTGCCACTCAGTAGAATAATGTTGGCTATAAAAACAAGAGAAAAACAGAGACAAAGAGGCTGGGGGGAGTTTTAAAGGAAACAGTTCAATTACTGGAGGGTTATCACAAACAAGAGGAGCAAAGGTTAGCAAGAGCGAAAATGAAGAGGGGAGAGAGAAGGAAGGGTGTTGCCCTCCAGCGTGAAGGGTTAAGGCCACTAGAACCAAAGACTACAAAGAAGGAGAATTGACAGGGAGGCTAAGGGTAACACTAAGAAGGGGATGAAGTGGGAGGCAGAGAGAACTTCACAATATGAGCAGATGGAAGTAATCGAGGTCAGGAGAAGAAATACATAAAAAGAGTCAACATAGTGGGAATAATGCAGGTCATGGTATAGGAAAGGGCAGGGGCACCATAATCCAGGCCAGCATGACAGCAGATAGTCACTAGCAGCAAAAACAGAGTGGAACAAGCACCATGGGCAGGATAGCAAGAAGAGGAGTATTAGGATTCTAATGTGAAATATAGGGGTAGTCTTAAGTCCCATAAAAGAAACAGAGTACTGAAGAAGGTGCACCAGACAGGGGAAGCATATGTCTTTTATAGGAAACAAAAACTGAAGGCAAGACTGGCAGAAAAAATCAAATTGAAAGAATGCCTTGAAGATCTGCAAACAATTTAAGATGATCGGCTCAGGTGACATGTTTGAGAATTGGAGGGAGGCCGTTTATTAGAGTTTAACAGTAAAAAATCACATTGAACAGACAAAAACACTAGGGCTTTTGTGATCCGAAGTGGACCCCGAGTGAAGTACAGATTTATAATAGCTGGCAATACCTCATATCATCACAGCTATTATAAATCTGTACTTCACTCGGGGTACAGATTTATAATAGCTGGCAATACCTCATATCATCACAGCTATTATAAATCTGTACCCCGAGTGAAGTACAGATTTATAATAGCTGTGATGATATGAGGTTTTGCCAGCTATGCCAGGAGATGTAGGGCAGTGGACGTGTAACGTATGCCAGCATAACTAGCTGGAATTTTGTAGAGAATTATGTCATGTATCAAACTGATTTATACATATGCTTGTGTTGAAAATGTATTTCTAAAGCTGTTTGTGTTTAAAATGTGGCAATATTATGTCCTACTGGACAGAGGAAGAAATATAGCTGTATTATTGTAACTGCTGAAATGTATATATTGCAACAAATTATCCTAAGAGAAGCTGTTAATCTCAGTCCAACTAGCTTTGAAATTAAATTATTTGGCTTAAGCCATAAAGATCATCTCTGACTGCATTAAGATACAAAAAATCAATACTAGGAAGCTTTATGTATTGTCTTTGGGGTGAACTAATTGCTACTGTAGAAGGGTGGAAGTTTGAAATTGTTTTATGACTTTCAGAAGCTGCAAATGTTCTTAGCAAGCTCTGTGTGTGTATTATTGATACATATGTGCTAAATCCTGGCAGTTTAGGTGAGACTGAAGTCTCAGAGTACTCTGTTTTTGGAACCTGACAAAGAAGGGCCCCTCACCTACTTCATCTTGCCTTGCCAGGAAATAGTAATTCTTTAGATCAGTCAGGAAAATATAGTGAGATTAGTTAAGTACTGTTTTTCTATATCTGTGGGAATTTGTTCATTTATGTTATTGTAATGTTTCCTGTAATTGAAACTCTGGTGTTGTAAATAGATATTCTGTATTTTCATGTTTTTTTATTAATTATTATTAAATAGATTTAAACTTTTCAATGTGACTGGTCTATTAGATAATATTTTAACCTTTGAGAGTACTTCTATCTGGTAGCACTGTGGCCTTACTGCATTAGCCAAACACCATAATTTATACTAATATTAATTTCACTCATAATTGGGTACCCTTGTAAGAGCCTTAGAGTAGCTGGCAGAAGGGGGCATAGCTAGTAAATCTGTCCCAGCCTTTCACAGGTTTGTGTGTTTGTGTGTGTGTGTGTGTGTGTGTGTGTGTGTGTGTGTGTGTGTGTGTGTGTGTGTGTGTGAGAAAATCAAATATGTGTGTGTGTGTGAGCTACTGGGAGCGGGGACACAATGCACTGGCTTCACAGAGAGAGTGGTGGATGGCTTGGCTTGGTTACTGTGCTGAGGACACAGCTCTACTGCTGTGCCAGTGGAGAGTCTTATTGCGGATCTGGAGAAAGAGAGAACCCAGCCTCGGGACTGTGTGTGTTCCCTGTGTGCTCTTAAGGGAAATTGTGCTTGGTGTAGAGAGCTGCATCTGGAAATACTGTCTGTATCTATCTTTGTTCCAAGTGAATGTCCCTCTCCAGTGTCAGTGGTGAGGATTCATGCTCCTTGATTACTGGCCAAGAGTGGGGACGTCACAATAGCCACAGAAATTATGGCAGTAGAAGATTGGGGAAGATAGGAGGGGACAATGAAAGTAAGCAGAATTCCTACCTTTTGCTACTGCCTGCATCATCCTGGCAAAAGATACAGAAGTGACTGGGAAAATAGTACTCATTAAGTTTGAAAAGTTCTGAGGATAGATTGATGTTAAGCATAATCTCAGGAAAACCATACAAGTTAAAACAGACAGTTGAAATTGGCAAGGAAATGTCAGAGTCATCTTATGATATCCACAAAGTTTGGAACAAAATGCCCAGGGCAAGAGGTGTGGAAGACAATGGGGGAAAAAGGAGAAAAAGTATAGAAAACTGTAAGAGGACGTTGGTGGAAAATTTAAAAAAAAAAAAAAAAAGTTGTGCAGCTCAGCTGGAAGAACCAGTGTAATCAAGTTGGTGATTAGCACCAAAGTAAACTGTTTACTTCAGCACATAAGTTTTAGGAAGAGAAGAATAAAAAGTATCAAGAAGAGGTGCAGTAGATTAATCTAGGGAAACAAAACCACAGCAACATCTGACAAGAAATTAAGGACCAGAGGGAAGATGTGAAGTATCAGTAGCTGAAACATATGCCAAGAATTGAAGTATTCATCAATGTCTGAGAGACAGAGGCAGATGGTGTATGAGGGGGGATGAAGGAGAACCCAGGCATTCAGGTGTCATAGCAAGCAAAGGTAGGGAGACCAAGAGTGTGAGTGTGAATGAAATGGTGAAAAGGTGTGCAGTGGGGTGGAAAGGAAAGGAAAGAATGAGGAAGAATGAAGTAGTCATTAAGAAAGAATAATGTCCACAGCCAGATAGACTGAAGCTGAGCAAGTAACAGGACTGGGGTAGGAATGTAGAATAGTGATAGTGAACAACATAACAGTGAAAACAATTATGGTAGACTGTCCCTGGAGGGCAGTTTAAAAGAGCAGGGTTAGAAGGGAACTACATCAACAAAAGGGAAGGAGAACAGGGTAGAGGAAGAAGAAAAAAGGGCCTAGGTGAGAAGGCTGGAAGAGAAAAACAGAATCAGGCTAATTTTTAAGGTGGTTCTTTGTATATTTTTTTCTTGGTTTTTCTTAATTTTTAAGGACCCAAGGAAAAGGAAGAAGTAGATGAACTTAAAAGTGAGCTTGAGGAAAAGGATGGATAAATAGGAAACAAAAAAGAATGGCAAAAGATGTGGAAAATTGTGCAGGAGGCTATCTGAATATTTACTTCGTCAGAGTTATCACTTTAGAGTCCTGTTAATTTTTTTTATACCTTCTGAAAAAATGTGATCTCACTGAGATCGTGTTACATATCTGTGTGTAACTTAGGCTGTTTGTCATTGCAAATTTGGGGGTTTTGTACTGGCTTTGAAAACTGTTTTACTGTACATTACATCAAGGAACAGTTGTGCAGGCTTCTAAATGTCAGTTCTTTAGGCAACCTTTTGGTGGGATTTTGAGCATATTACTTTTTTTGGGGGGTAGGGGTGTAAGCTTTGGATAACATAAGGGAATCCTCTTTTATTCATATACAAGCATTAGTTCATGCTGCCACATGAAAGTTGTCTTACAAACTGTGCTGTGCTGTTTTTTTTGCCACAGCTGTATTTTTTGAACATTTTCATTCATAAAGGATAGTAGGAAGAACAAGAAGCTTATAGTTCTAAAAAAATGTTTTCTTTGAAAAAAATTATCAAATTCAGTGGGTAGCCAACAATGTTAATACTTTAAAATTTCAGTCTTCATCTGTTAATAATGATTAAAAACGTTTTGTCAATCTGAAACTGCGAAGCATAGAGTTTCACACAAAAATGGTGGTAAGAGTTCACCAGTTTTTCTACTTTATTGGAGTGTGATTACACTAAGGTTACAAGCATTTTTATTGCAAAGTTCACTTTTTTTGCCCCCCCCCCTCATTCAGAGAGAGAGGCAGAAGTTTCTAGAAGAACTTTATCCATCTTTTTGTCTCTGAATGTGACAACTGAGAGAATTTTTGCAATGATGTATTTATACAGGAATGATAGGATAAAGAAATGGGGACCATCCAGCCATCCTTAACCCCTTTTTCCCATTTTACACAAGGGGTCAGGGTGTCACTTCAACAGTGACAATCATCTCGAGCCAAGGTGTACACCGCTGGGTGGCTAGCCCTGCCGCAGTAGTTCATTAGTACCACTCACTCACACACATACTCTTACCTACAGCCGATTTAAGAGTGTCCAATCCACACACTGCATTTCTTTGGACCATTTAGGCGATATTAAATTTAGAACAGTCTTTCTGTTTAAGACTTACCACTTCAATATTTACCTGGTTTGGTTGAAAAAAAATGGAGGTACCATGTAATATTGCTTGGGTTATACGTTATATAGCAATATATGTAAAGTATAATGTTTGTCATGTTAATATAGTTTATTTTTATATGAATGTGAATATGCCTGTGTCACAAGTAATAATTCAGTAAAGGTGTTTGAAAAAAAAGAGTATATTTTTGATGATATATATTTTTTTCTAATAAATATGAAGAGGTTGAGGATCATATGGGTAAAAGACATCCTCCATAAATAACTTACTTCTCAGGCTGAAATACCAATCGGGCATTTTCTGCAGACTTCAAGTATGTTACCTGAAAGGTCTGAAAAAGAAGATAAATAAAGGATAGTAAATGCACGGTACGGGAGGTTTCCTGCAAGTGATCACAAGACTATTTGGGGCTGCAGTTACCTGAATGCAACTGGTGTAGATCAAACCCTGATGCTGCGAATGTGTAGGATGGCTGCATTTGTGACAGTGTTGATGCACTTGAATGCATTTTGACTTATTTGCTATAATTGTTATTGGACTGAAGAGGTATATATGTTTGGGGGGATTGCCCCCCCTTGTGGCAGCATTTATTTAGTTGAATTTCAGGTAAAAGTGGTGCTGTTTAGATAAAACAGTGTGTTTTTGTTTAGATAAAACCGTGCGTATTTAGTTAAATCGGACATTGATTGAACATAAAGAGAACATTTGAATACAGCCATAGAGGCTGCAACGCTGACCTAATAGAGTACTTGTGATGCATAATTTTCTTTAGCTCTGTGGATACTGAACCTACTGGAAAGGAAGTAAGGTACATTAAGTACTCGGTAGTGCATTTAAGAAAGCTTTAAAATATTTACTTCTGTTAGTAGGGTATATAAAAGAACTCCTTCCATTTTTCTTGTAGAACAGTTCTTGACTGATTTCTAATTGTTGTGGTAATTTTCATTTAGGGATGGCCTCATGGAGGCTCAGAATAGAGTAAAGGAAACATGTAGTTAGTATCAGTAAACTGAATATAAAGACCACTTCTGAAGACATGTTTTATCTTCTGGCAGTTACTTTAAATTTCAAGGAATTTATTGAATTAAAGAAATCTAGTACTGATCTTGATAATTTATAATTATTACAAGAGGCTAAATAGGTTCATAGGTGTGTACTAGGCTAATGGCCTTGGAGCCTTTGCAAGCCTAGCCCATAGGATTACCCTGGCATCATGCTACCCGACCTTAGTTCCCAGTGCCTCTGTCGAGTAGAGCCACTGGAGTGATCCCCGGGGTGAATTTTCTATTTCCCATCCACTCATCAAGGTTTCTGTTGAAGAGGGCCAGTGAGGCGCTCCACTTGACATGCATGGGAAGTCTATTCCATAGCATGGGCAGTCTCTGGGTTATGAACTTCTCCCTTCAGCTTGTTCTATTGATTGTGGTAATGAGGTTGAGGTCTCTGGGGCGTGTAGTGTGGATTGGGATTTCTTTAGATATAGCATTTCTAACAGAGCTGGGGCAGACATGGCCTTGTAAGTCAAGCAGAGATAGCCTCTAAGTAGGCGATATGAGACCGAGAATAGTTGGGAGTTTTTTGAGTCTGTCCATATAGGACAAGTGTTTTAAGGCCTAGGATCTTCTTTGTGAGGTACTTTTGTGGCATCTCCAGTTGTTGCAGGTGTCTATATTTTGTATGCTTATGAGAAATCCGGTGTTAATGACAGGTTTTCATTTATGCTATTAGTAAGAAACACACCCATTTGACAAAGAGTGCTCTGATTGATTGATAACAAATTTTTGTTTATTTAATGTTGGTTTGTTTAAATAAGTTTCATTTGTGATAATTTTGACAGACGAGTGTGAAATATGTTGACTTGAGTAAATATATTTATTTTTATACATTGCGGTCTGATGTGTTTTTATTGTATTAAATATGCAGTTAACCTTTTTCTGTCCTCAGCCTTAGTACTTGGTTAAGATAGATGACTGTGGTTCTGTAATTTCAGAAAAAAATAACTTTTATTCTGAGTATCTTTTTGTTTCTTTACTTTGTGTCACTTTTGACAGGCTACATCAGTGTTCATTCATCTTGCTGCTTCAACAGCTCTCTCCACAGAGGAGGTTTGCTTTGGACATTTGTGAGGTTCTGATATGGTCTTCAGTTCACACTTTCTGTGCACAATATAAGCTTAGACATTTGGTTTTAAGCAAGTCAGTGGTGCTTAGAGGCTTCCTCCCTTTTATAGGCATAGCTTGGGATTCTGTCCCCGTGTTAGCAGTACCAAAAGAGAAAGGAAAGAAATGTGATGCTTGCCATGACAGCATATGTCTGTTATCATTTCTGTATTTCTGGTGGTAGTACCCATCCCACTTTTGTTATTTTGCCTGTATTGACTCTGTGCTGTTTGTTTACCATTTCATTGTTTCATAAATCTTAGAAGTATGCTTTGTTGAAATAACAAACTTTGACTTTTTTTTGGATTGGTAGAGGCAATTGAGTGGCTGATGCTCTTCGTGTTTCACTGTTGCAGTCATCACATTTGGGTTATCCTGCCAGGGTAAGCAGTCGGCCAGCCAGAATACTAGAGGCATAGTATTTCTGTGTCGGTTGCTGTCGCTTCAGGACTGATGTCAGGTCATCAGTAGTATAAAGGAAGACAGCCGGCACCATTACATCAGTCTTTCTTGCCGAGGAGCCTGAAGCAGAAGCAGTTTGCGCATGTGCCGGTTGGCCACTACCTGACTTTCATCTTCTGAATTCTAGCTGAAGCCTTCTAAAGCTAAGTACCCCGTTGGGGACCCTTTTTTCTTGCTCTAACCAATGTCAGAAAAAGTTAACAATTGTCTCATCTGTGGAAAGCAAATACCACACCGAGATTTTCATTCTTACTGTCCAACTTGCTTAGGCCCAGACCACGACATCCTTAGCTGTCGCTTTTGTGCCTTGCTTAATGCCAGAACTATACATCGTCAGGCCCTTTTAGTAGCTAGGCATTTTCACTTACAATCCTTGTACTCCGATATGGCGTCGGTAAGCCATCCAACAACAGATCTTCTGAAAAAACATAAGGATAAAGACAGAGACAGACTGCATGGGTCTAAAGCTACCGACGACTCTTCCGTTAAGTTAGCCGTCAGTTCTCCGGTCCTCAGTGAGGTGCTTTTGCAGCCCCTGATGCCTGCTTCTGTGGATTCGCAGGCCACTGCTGAGACCCTTTCGGAGTCCAGTATGCCGCACAACTCATCTTCAACTAAGGATCCTTCGGTTGCCTCTACCTTGGATGGGTCCGGAGCCGCTGAGCAGGCACCAGCTTCCGAGGAAGTACTTCGCACTATTGATTCTCGACACAAACCGACGACTTTTTTCATGTTTACCGTTCTTTCAAAAACTACCCAGTTTCTAAGGCCCAGGGTACGAAACCCACCCAAAAAAAACGACGACCCTACCTCAGGCCCATGCTTCCTTGCCTCAGTCTCAAATGCTTAAGATGGTGGAAGACCTCATCACGCTGATCAGGGGAAGCTAAGCTACTCTTTCCAAAAGGAAAAGAGATTTTTCCCCAGTAGTTTTATCTGAACAGGAGTCTGAAGACTGTGACAAGTCTGAATATGAAGACATTCAACCCCTCTCTGCTTATGAGGATTCTGATGCAGAGAAATCCATTCCTTCTGCCTCTCCACCCGAGTTTGGGGAAACCCTTCATACCTTAAGGGAACATTTCCAATGGGAATGTCAGGACTACCCTCAGTCTAAAAAGAGACTCAGAGAATTCTTAGATCTTCCACAGCACAAACCCATGGCCATTCCCCCGGTCCTGGATGTTGTGGAAGATGTTTTCATGGACTCTAGCTTAACTCCTGACACCCTCCCTCCTGCTCCCAGAAAACCAGACAGGTACTACAGAGTCCCTGACTCACACAAGTTTCTTTTAAAAAATCCTACTGCTGATCCTGAGGTAATCTCTCGAGGGCCTAAAGGAATTAAAGCAACCTCTAAGAATCCTACCCCCTCAGATAGGGATTCACGAGCACTAGACAGATGGGGTAAAAAAAGTATACACCTCTGCTACACTGGCTATCAGAGCGCTAAATTGTCAGTTCCATATGCTAAAATTTCAGTAGCATACCTTGGAACTCCTCAAACAACAAATGTCTTCTTTCCCTGCTTGTGCTGAAAATAAAGAGTTACAAGACTTACTGCATTCTGCAAGCCAAGTAACTAAGCACAGCTTACACTGTGGTTTTGACTCCCTAAAAGCTTCTTTCAGGGCAGCAGTCACTGGTTCTCTTCTTAGAAGGCATGCTTGACTTAAGGAACAGCCCTTGCCAGACCGTGTCAAATCTAAACTTTTGGATGCACCTTTAAACAATGACAACTTATTTGGCACAAAGGCAGAGGAGGTCTTAAAAAAGATGGAAGAAAAAGCAAAATCTATGCAGACAGTTAAAGATTTCTTGCAGGTCCAGCCACCAAGGTTCAGCAGGAATTGTCCCTCCAAGCACTGGTTCTTTCCTGCCCCCTCCAGGTCAGTTCAGCCCAAACCCGGGGCTAGCAGACCCTCCATACAGCAGCCACAGGGAATGCAGAGATCAAAGCAGTGGAGTTCCTCCACTGCAAAACCAGGGAGTTCAAAACCACCACCTCTTGGTAAGACCTCACAATGACTCCCACCCCCCACCAACTCCCTCTGCCCACCTGCACTTGCCCCTAGGAGGAAGACTCTCCTTTCATGCAAACACCTGGGCCACCATTACCAACAACCGTTTGGGCCACCATTACCAACAACCGTTGGGTCCTCAGCATAGTGTCCCAGGGATACAAATTTTCCTTTCACACTCTTCCAACTGCAAAAGGGTTCCCAGATCTTCCTCCAAATCAGTGGTCAGAAGTCAAACAGCAAGTCCTTTCACTGCACTCTGTGAGGGCAATAGAGCATGTTCCTGCAGAACAGATAGGTCATGGTTTCTACTCCAGACTTTTCCTGGTACTCAGAAAAGAGGGCACCTGGTGCCCCATCCTAGACCTATCCATTCTAAACACATTTCTGGTGATACTAAAATTCAAAATGCTCACTCTCCAGCAACTGCTGCCTATGCTCCCCAAGAATGCTTTGCTAGCCACCCTAGACCTAAAAGAGGCCAACCTCCACATTCCTATCAGGGAGTCATGCAGGAAATATTTGCGTTTCAGGGCAGGATCTCTGCGCTTCCCTTTGACTTATCTACTGCTCCCAGAGTTTTCACAAAATGTCTGGCTGCCGTCATTGCCTTTTGCAGACAAAGGAATGTCCAGATTTACTCTTACTTGGAAGATTGCCTTATTCAAGCAGACACTCAGGAAAAGCTACTCAAGCATCTGGCCTTTGTAAAGTCCCTACTCACCTCCCTGGGCTTCACGATCAACAAAAAGAAATCCAAACTTATACCCACCCAAAGAATTGTATTCCTGGGAGTATGCCTGGACACAGCATCCCATATGACATTCCTTACTTCAGAAAAGCAAACCTACCTGATAGACTGCTTCTCTCAACTAGCCACCAGACCCCAGTTATCTGCAAGGAAAATCCTGCAAGCTCTGGGGTTCATGGCATCTTGCATCCTGCTCATTCCATATGCCAGACTGCATATGAGGAAACTTCAGTGGTACCTAAAAAGCTTTTGGTGTCAACACTCTCAAGACCTGGAAACTCACATAGCAATGATACCTTGCCTAAGGAAAGATTTTATTTGGTGGGCAGCAGCTTGCTCCCACAACAAGGGGCTACCTTTCTCACCACCTCCACCACCCAGACCCTCATCACAGATGCATCAGACTATGCCTGGAAGGCACACCTGGACGACAGGTGCATACAGGGCCAATGGAGCCCTCAGCAAATCCATCTGCACATCAACCAAAAAGAGATGTTAGTTGTCCAGCACGCATTGACAGCTTTCAAGCCCCTTCTCTCCCTAGGGGCTCTCCTGATCAAAACAGCCAACACCTCAGTGATGTGGTACATCAACAAACAGGGAGGAACTCATTCCTACCCTCTATGCAGGCTGGCCATGATCCTTTGGCACACAGCCTCTGCCATGCAGCTCCACCTGTTAGCACAATTCCTGCCAGGCTCTGTACACTCTCTGGCAGACCGCTTAAGCAGAAATCTTCTGGACCCGCATGAGTGGCAGCTAGACCAAGGAACCTTCACCCTAATAACTCGGAAATGGAGCACCCCGAAGGTTGACCTCTTTGCTTCCCACACCAACCATCAGCTCAGACAATTATGCATCAGAGAGCCTAACTGCATGGGTTGGAAAGTGGATGCCCTGTCCTTCCCCTGGATCAACCTTTCGGTATATGCATTTCCCCCACTACCTCTCATTACCAGGGTACTGATCAAAATAAGGGAGGAAAAACCAAGGACAATTCTGAATGCCCCAGACTGGCCTCGTCAGCACTGGTACCCACTGCTGCACAGCCTGTCCCCACTGCCACCATGGCATCTCCCTCAGACTCTTACCCTCCTAACCCAGAGGGAAGGGAAATTCATGCATCCCCAATTGCAGACCCTCAGTTTGGCAGCCTGGCTCATTCCATGACCACATTTAAATCTACCAATCTCAGTAAACGGGTTCTAGATGTTATATGAGAGGCTAGACTCCCTAGCACTAGAAGATCTTATGCTGGCAAATGGAAAAGGTTCTGCACCTGGATTCAGGCTAAGGGAGCAGATACGGCACAGCCCTCCCTACCTCTTAACCTGGATTACCTAGCTGAGCTACTACACAGTGGACTCTCCTTTTCCTTCATTAAACTTCATGCATCTGCTATCTCTGCTCATCTCAACACTGACCACCCAATTTTCTTACACCCTCTGATAAAACAGTTTCTAAGAGGGGCTAGCAATTTGAGGTCACCCAAGCGAGCTCCTACCCCAGCTTAGGACCTAAAGTTTGTGTTGGAAAAGCTCAGCCTGCCCCCCTTTGAACCAGCATCTACTGCAGAGTTAAAGTTTATCTCCTGGAAAATAGCCTTTCTTCTGGTTATCACTTCAGCCAGAAGAGTCTCTGAAATACAAGCACTCATGGCCATAGAGTTGTTCATCTTCCATGCTGACAGGGTGTTCCTCGGGACTAATCCATCATTCATGCCCAAAGTGGTGTCCAGTGTGGCTCTCAACCAATCCTTTCATCTGCCCACTTTTTTTCCCAAACCTCCAAAAGGGGGAAAGAATCCTGCACTGTTTAGATGTGCACAGACAGCTCAGATTCTATCTAGACAGGACTAAATCATTCAGGAAGACTGATCAATTACTGGTCTGCTTTGCTGCAGGGGCAGAGGGCAAAGCCATCTCCAAACAAACCATTTCCAAATGGATAGCACACTGCATCCATTTCTGTTACAAACAATACAGAAAACCTCCCCCTCAGGGGGTCAGAACCCACTCTACCAGGGCAGCCTCCACCTCTGCGGTTTTCCTCAGAGGAGTCCCCACCAGGGATATCCTGGAGGCTGCCACTTGGACATTTGCTCACACCTTCACCAAGCATTACCACCTGCCTATCTTCTCCAAATCCAGAGCAGGCTTTGCCTCTGCAGTCTTGTAGAGTATCCTAGCCAGCCCCTAGACTCCTTGACTGCCTCCACCCTTTCTCTCAGCTTTGGGAATTAACCCAAACGTGATGACTGCAACAGTGAAACACACAGAACATAGTATAGTTGTGTACACTTACCGTAAATGTAGATGTTCGAGTGTATTCACTGTTGCAGTCCTGGTTTCCTTCCCTCCATCCCCCTATGTAGTCTCTCTCTCTTTCCTTACTTTGGGTATTTACATTCTAATGGTGGGGTTCCACCACCATATCCTGGTTCCCTCTTGTGGGCTCCTGAAAGTTAGGGCAAAATAAACTAATGTTATGGCGTCAGCTGCCTTCTTTTATATGACGCAGAAATACTATGCCTCTGGTATTCTGGCCGGCCGAGGGCTTACCCTGGCAGAATAACCCAAATGTAATGACTGCAACAGTGAATACACTCGGACATCTACAATCATGGTAAGTGTACACAACTGTACTTTTTTTTTTATCTACAGGAAGTTACTGGTTTGGTTTGCCACCTGTCTGTCCCTTGGAAACATAATGTACTTTCTACAGTCTAGCTGAGTGGTAGTAAACCTTTATTTCATTGCCCACTGATGAGGCAGTATCTCAATGTCTGTTATGCTTTATGTTACTGAAAGGTTACAACAGCTACTTCACTACAGTGGTACTAGCTGGCAGGTTGGTCATAACATGACTGCTCATGTTTGGTATTTCAGACTTTGGAGCTGATGCAGCTATTAAAGTCATGTTGTATAATGCTTGTGTCATTGTGTCACTGCTGCTGGGCCAACAAGATCCTCTAGATGTATATATTTTGGAGGTTTTGGATTTGAGTAGCAAATGAAAGGTAATAATATCCTTTCACTTCTGTGGTTCCAACAGTACCTAATCAGAGGGCTTTCATTGTATTTCTGTATGTGTAAACAGAGGGCTTTCATATTTCTGTGTGTGTGTGCATGTGTGTGCATGTGTGTGCATGTGTGTGTGTCTGTGTGTGTGTCTGTGTGTGTGTCTGTGTGTGTGTCTGTGTGTGTCTGTGTGTAATCCTGAACTTTCTAGCTGAAAGGTTAAGGCTCTTAAGGGAAAGTTCGAGACCTATATGGCCAGTGTCTGTTGTTGGTTCAGTGACATCAGCATGGTATATCAGACAGAGGCCTTGCATTCAAGTTTTATTTTTATTTATCCTTTTGTTGACTGGATTACTTCCAGTAGGCTGGTATCCTTTCAGGGAGACCAGAAGTATTTTTACTGTTAGGGAACGTTCCAAATTCTAGGTTGTAATACCCTTTCATTTTTAAGATTCTAACAGTGCCTATGTGGAGGACTTCTTTATTTGTGTGTGTGTGTGTGTGTGTGTGTGTGTGTGTGTGTGTGTGTGTGTGTGTGTGTGTGTGTCTCTCTGTGTGAATACATGCATATTTGTAATTTGAATGTAAAATCAGGTAACTGTCGCTGTTTAGGAATACTGAGCTAATAGGGTAGATGTTTTCAGAGGATGAACCTGTACATTAAGAGCCAACAAAGGAAGAAAATAAATCGGTCATCTTCTATTACTTCACATGACTATACTTTCTGTTGTAATTCTGTGTCCTTCCAAGGAGTGCAGAGGTGTTTGTCCTTTAATCCAGATTTTCACTTGTTGACTGTATGGCCTTTGAGACTCTTTTCCCAAACCCATCTCATCAGTATCACAGGTAACTTGGTGTTTGTGGTAGAGGACTGTTTTTTTATTCAATTCCGTAAGTAATGTAATTCAGAAGCTCTTCATTTATTCTAACCATTATTACTGTCTTATGCCCTGAAACTTAAAAAGTAGACTTGCATTGAACCATCTTTCCTGTTTAATATTTTCTACTCAGTATCTTTTATTGGTAGAAAAGTTAATTGTTTTATTTCTTTGCAGCAATGCCAAATGTTACTTTATCTGATGAAGAAATTCTTGCTAACCCAGATACAGAAAAGTCAGTTGGATGTGAAATCAAGAATTTTTATCCAGAGAATATTGCTGTTAAGTGGCTGGAGATTAAGGAGAGTTCAGAGGTAGAAGTCAGTGAAGAAGAAACTGATATCTGCATTGGTTCTCCTGTTCAAAACAAAGATGGAACTTTTAATGTTAAGTCCCGCTTAACTCTTCACCCGAAACTTCAAGACAGTGGAAAAAGGTTCAGGTGTCAAGTTTCTCATAGGACGTATCCTGATAGGTATGGTGTAGATGCAGTCCTGTCTGTCAGAGGTAAGTTGTCAAAAAACAAACATTTACCAATCAGTAGGTAAATACTTCTTAACCACATTTTTGTTGAATTAAATGAGTTTTTTGTTGTAGACAAGAACACTGGATTCTTTAAGTTTTTGCATGTTTTACTTGCCTACATTTTGGTACTGTTTATTATCTGTCATAGAAACGTTCAAAGCATGAATAAGTTTTATTGTTATAAACATAGTGCAGTTCAGGGGAAAAGTGAAGGCATGCCATTATATGCTGTGCTCCTCACACTAGATCCAGGAATAGTTTAGTGCAAGATATATACACTGCAAGGTTTCAAATGTATGGTATAAATGTAGGGGAAATAAAACGTGATTGCATGCTTGAATTGCAGTATTTGCTACTCAGCCCGTAATCTGAGGCATTGATTTTTTGAAGTGCCAGCCACAGCGCTTCTCTTCCTGAACTGTCTGATGACAAGTTGTCATTCTTGCCTTCATTCTTGCTGGATGGGTTCGGAGCCGATCCTCGGCTCCGACTCGGCCTATACTATAGCTCGAGAGCTATTTTTACCGGCTCGAGGCAGCCCTATATCCCACAAAACCATGCGCTAACTCCCCAGATCTCGTTTGCCGCTTCGCTGCGAGGTTGCGTTTTTACCGGCTCAGGTCAGTAAAGAACTCTTTTGTGGAAATTCTTAGTTTTTCACCTACTTTTACCTTTCTACTGTAGTTTCACACTAAACCCTTAGAAAAAGTTGTTAGTAAGCCCTTTCCCACCCCCCTTTTTTTTAGTCAAACTTTTCGGGCCTGTAGGCCTTAGTTTTTCCATAGTTTATTTAGTGTGTGTGGTTGTGTTTGTTAGTCAGCCTCTTTCTTTAAAGGGTTGAGTGAGAGTATGAGTGCTGACTACTAGTTGTTAGTGTCCTATCATTATGTCTAAGGACACAAAGGTTTCAGGCTTCAAGAAGTGTGACTCGTGCTGTCAGAAAATGTCTCTGACAGACTGTCGCACTTCTTGTGTTTATTGTTTAGGACCCTTGCACCTGCAGGACTCTTGTTCCGTTTGCCACGGTTTTAGCCCAAGAGTCCTGCAGGAACGTTGCAATAAATTGATATTGAAGGGCGTATTGAAGCCTGAAGATTCCCCAGCTAAGTCCGGCTCGGGGAAGCCTTCCAAGCCCGCCAAACCCTCAGCTCCAGCTTCTGAGTCGACGGCTGGCGGAACCAATACTGCTTCGACATCGGCTTCAGTTGGATCCGATGCGAGCAAGATTTTGCCCGCTCCAAAACCCGTATCGGAGCCGACAACAGCGTGCAAGCGCTCTAGGTCACCCTCCATAGAGTCCATTCGTTCGGCTCCAGGATCGCCCTTACTGTCGGAGCGGAGTCACAGGACTCATTCCTCCAGGTCTTCCAGGCTGTACGACCATGACATTGAGAGAGTGGTCAGTAGACTCAAGTCTCAGGCACTGGCCCAAATACTCCAAAGCCCATCTCACCAGACTGTGGCTCCCTTGGTGCCAATTTCGATTCCTCCTCCGACTCTTCAGTTGAGCTCAAAGCCGGAGTTTGTCGGAACCGGGACTTTCCCCACGTCGGAGCCGATACTACCACCTTCGGCGGCGGCTCTGACCTCTTCATTGGTGCCGTCCATGGAGAGGTCTGGGCGCCGGGACTCCTTCGGCTCCGAGGGGGCGAGTGGCATCGGACCCTTGTCCGACCCCGTTCTCCCTCTCGGAGCATCGGCGCTGGTTAGTTCGGCCCCGACATCATTCTCGGAGCCTTCTCTTTCAGCGCCGGGAGTGGTCCTGGTATCCTCGGAGCCAGGACTTTCTTCTGTGCCTGATAGAGGAGCCTTTGAGGTGATGAATAGCGTGCTGGATCCGGTGCCCACACCAAGGTTGGTTCCTTCAGCTCCTCCCTCTACAGTGCCTGTTACGGTCTCTGGTCATCCTCTTGCAATTGATAGCAGAGATCCAAAGCTTAGGGTACCCACTTTGGGTGTCTTTTCTTCGTCCGAGGCCTCCCCTGAAGCTTCAGGGGAACCCCCTAGGAAAAGAAAGTGCAAGAGGAAGCACGTAGACTCTCCCGAGTCTATCACTTCGGACACCGACTTGGATGAGTTGGAGGGTTCCCCGAGATCCCCCTCTGAGGATGTTTCCTTTTCAGACATCCTAGAGATCCTGAAACAGAGGGGGAATTGGTCCACCCTCAAACCCTCCGAGGACGAGTCTGTTTACCTTGACGCTTTTGGGTCTCGCCCTTCCACCTCCTGGGTGTCCACTCCTTTCGACCCACTGATGGAAGTAGTGGCCAGAAAGGCGTGGGCAGATCCTGACTCGATGGAACCTATCCCTAGGAGGCCTTCTAAATTTATTTCTGCTCCGGTAGACAAACCTTTTCTGACCAAAGGTGTCTCGGTAGATGCTATGGTGGTAGCAGCCGCCACTAAGAAGGAATTAGCTGATCCTGCTGTACCTGTTCATCCTCCTAATAAAGATTCCAGGACTATGGACAGGTACGGTAAGCAGACATTTGCTTCAGCGACCTTTGCCATGCGGTCGCTGAACTATTTATGCCATTTCACCCGCCTTCAGAGATTTGCTCAAAGAACTGGGTGAAACCATACAGGATCCTTCTGCTGTGGGGTATCAGGACAAGATTAACTCCCAGCTGGCTACCCTGAATTCCAATGCCAACTCCTCCATGCGGCTTATCTCTTATGCAGCTGATGGAGCGAGTAGGGCCGCAGGCACAGGTGTTGCGTTGAGACATCACGCCTGGATGCGACTCTGTAATTTTGCTGATCCCTTCAAGGTGTCCTTCACCAACACCCCCTTTGACGGTTCAGAGTTGTTTGGACCTCAGGTGAAGAATACCCTCACCAGGTGCGAGTAAGATGGTAAGACTCTCTCTGCCGTGGGAGTCCACTTTTCCACACCATCTAGACCATACCCTAAAGGTCAGAAGGGTGGAAAGATGTGGTTCCGCAAACCACAGGGAGTCGCGCCTGCCGCACGTGGTGAACTTCCCCCCAGAGGCAGAGGGGGGAATAATAATAGACGCCGCCCCCAGGGGCAGAGGGGGTCCACAGAACCAGGGTTCCAGGGAATCCTTCCCTGACCAACCCTTTCAGCATCCCTGCGAAGCTGCCCGACTGTCCACCTTCGGAGGCAGTCGGGGGAAGATTATCTCTGAACCCGGAAGCCTGGCAATCCTTCTCTCAAGACAAATGGGTACAGTCAATCATATCCGAGGGTTACTAAATCCCCTTCATTTCCCCTCCGATCCATCCGCCAAGACCCCTCCCAGATGTACCACCCGGACAAAGTGGTCAGGCACAGCTAGAGATAAAAAAGCTGTTAGAAAAAAAAGAGTCATCCAGGCAGTCCCAGCAGACCAGCTAGGATCCGGAATCTACTCCAGGTTCTTTTTGGTACCAAAAAAGACAGGAGACTGGAGACCCATTTTGGACCTCAGCAGACTGAACAAGTCTGCGGAAAGACAAAATTTCAGATGGTAACGCTACAGTCCATTCTTCCCTTCTTGGGCAGAGACAACTGGATGTGCTCGTTAGACTTTCAGGACGCGTACTATCATGTAAAGATACACAGGCGCTGCAGGAGGTTTCTCCGCTTCCGGCTGGGAGCCAGTCATTACCAATTCAGAGCCCTGCCCTTTGGTCTCACCACAGCCCCCCGGGTGTTCACCAAATGTTTGGCAGTGGTCACGGCTCACCTGAGACGAAAAAGATTCCAGGTGTTTCCATATTTAGACGACTGGCTCATTACCGCTACCACCAAGCAGCATCTTATCATAGCCAGGGATTACACCATTTGCATTTGCAACAAACTAGGTATTTCCATAAATTTCGCAAAATCCTCCTTGTTGCCTTGTCAATGTATAAACTTCATAGGAACCGTGTTAAACACCACAGAAATGTCTGCAACATTACCACCTCAGATATTGACAGACATACAGCGGAATGTTCAGTTTCTGTTTCAGTCCAACAGAGTTCAAGTCAAGTTAGTACTGAAAACATTAGGCCTCATGGCAGCGGCGATTCTCCTTCTCCCATTAGCCCGCTTCCACATGAGAATTCTCCAGTGGATGCTTTTTTCTCAGTGGTTTTTTCAGCAGCTCCCAATGACTCACAACATTTTGATAACCCCAACTTGCAAAAAAACACCTCTCCTGGCGGATGGTCACCCCTCAACTTCTTCAGGGCAGACCCTTTGTTCTTCCCCCTCCAGTTGCCACGGTGACAACGGATGCCCCCCTGATCGGGTGGGGGGGCACTATCAGGGCAGGACTGTCCAGGGCACATGGCAACAATTAGAATGCCACCTGCACATAAATGTCCTGGAGATGAGAGCAGTGCTTTTATCGTTGCAAGCCCTTCAGGACTCTCTTCCCATGGGGACTATAGCAGTTCAAACAGACAATATGTCTGTAGTGTGGTACATAAACAAGCAGGGCGGAACAAAGTCCTACCCCCTATGTCGAGAAGCACTCAGACTTTGGCAGTGGGCGATCTCCTCTCAACGGTTTCCGATAGCAACGCATATCCCCGGGAGGTCCAACGTCATAGCGGACAGACTGAGCAGAACAATTCTCATGCCTCACGAGTGGTCTCTGAATCAAGCGGGAGCAGAGAGAATATTCCAGAAGTGGGGCCAGCCTTGCTGCGACCTTTTCACAACACCTCAAAACAGCAAGTGCCTCGACTTCTTCACACTCTTCCCTTTACCAGGCCATCTCCCCAGAGATGCTCTTGTCCACGATTGGCCTCGGGGTCTTCTATACGCTTTTCCCTCGATTCCGCAGTTAATTCAGAAAGCAACCGCATTGAGATCAAAAATGATCCTCATTGCTCCGTACTGGCCTCGACAAGTATGGTTTCCGTTCCTGCACCGTTATCTACTGGAACAGCCCTGGCATCTGGAACCATTTCCAGACCTTTTGACCCATCTGAAGGGCAAGCTGCACCAGTCTCTTCAGTCCCTCAACCTCACAGCTTGGTTGCTCCACTTCCAACCATAGTCAGGCTTCCCTTTATTTCTCTTCCTGTCCGTGATATCATTCTTGCCTCCCATAAGTCCAATACTAGGAAGACTTATGCGAGTAAATGGAAGCGTTTTTCGTTCTGGGCAGAAGCTAGGTCCTTAGATCCTTTTAATGCACCAGTTCATAAAGTTCTAGATTTTCTGGCGGAACTTTTTCATTGAGTCGTCGTCAGCCACTATCAGAGTACAACTAGCGGCCATTACCAATTTTCATGTAGGGCTCTCGGAGACCAATATTATGTCCCATAAACTCTATAAAGCTTTCCTCAAGGGCATCTTTTTGCTCAGACCTCCCATTAAGGATCCCCCTCCACAATGCGATCTAAATTTAGTGTTAACTTCATTAATTCTCCCTCCCTTTGAGCCTGCAGCTTCTTGTTCCCTCAAGCTTCTCTCTTGGAAAACTCTGTTTTTGGTGGCTATAACATCTGCCAGAACTTCAGGCCTTGTCTGTCCGTCCCCCTTATTTGGTTTTTCATAAAGACAGGGTAGCTCTCAGAACGAATCCTTCCTTTCTACCAAAAGTTTCTTCTGAATCAAATCTGAACCACACTATTGACTTGCCTGTTTTCTTCCCAAATTATTCAAACAGGGCTGAACAGAAACTACATTCCTTGGATGTTCATCGCCAACTGCGGTATTATCTAGACAGGACAAAACAATTCAGGAAGTCAGAACAGCTTTTCCTCTCTTATGCTGAAGGGAAGAAAGGACTTCCAGTATCAAAGGTAACTCTTTCCAGATGGTTAATATCCATCATTACCTTTGTCTATGAGTTGAGACACAAACAACTTCCTTCAAGACCTAAGGCTCATTCAACCAGGGCACTATCAACCTCAACAGCCTTTCAAGCAAGGTTACCATTAGATGCCATTTGTGCAGCAGCTACATGGGCTTCTCAACATACTTTTATTACCCATTACAAACTTGATATAGCCTCCAGAAATAGAGCTGACTTTGGTTCCACCGTACTCAGGAGTCTGTTCCGTTGAGCCACCCAGGACCAAGGTGCTAGGGACGCTGTCCCATCCATCAAGAATGAAGGCGAGAATGACAACTTAACATTAAGAAGTTATGTACCTACCATAACGTTCCATGTTAGTTGTCTTCTTCTCGCCTTCTTTCTTGTGTCCCTCCCTCCTGCCCCCTAGCCTGGACAGACTTGAAGGTCTCTGAGTCCTTCTCTTTCACGATACATAGTTATTCAGGGATACCCGTATCATGAGTATTACCAGCAGGGAGACCGTATTTTTATAATATTTGGTAACAATAAAACTATGCTATGTGTTAGCTGTCAACGAGATCTGGGGAGTTAGCACATGGTATTGTGGGATATGGGGCTGCCTCGAGCCAGTAAAATAGCTCTTGAGCTATAGTATAGGCCGAGTCGGAGCCGAGGATCGGCTCCGAACCCATCCAGCAAGAAAGAAGGCGAGAAGAAGACAACTAACATGGAACGTTATGGTAGGTACATAACTTCTTATTCCTCACCTTGTCCTCTAATTAAAAATAGTTATGTATCTAGGGCAACACCTTCTGGATTGTGTGCCTCTGCCTTACATTGTGTTAGTATGCAGCAGCAAAAACATTATTGAACCCTAAAACAGAGCTAGACCCAATGGTTTTTGAGATGGTGTTTTTTAAATGCTTTTGGAGAATTTTTTTCATCTCATCTTCCTCATAATAAATTCGAACTTTATATCTCTGCCAGACATATTTTCTTCCTTGACACCAACTTGTATGAGTCATACTGACTACTTTACTTCTTACTCTGTGACTGTGAGCTTCTTACCTCAAGAGTCAAAACTGTGCAATAGTGATAAAGATCTCTGAACAGGGACTTAATTTAAAACATTAATACTACTTCCCTGAGAAAATTGGGAGAATGACCATAGTTTCAGCATGTGTATTCTGAAGATTGAGTGTAAGTGTAATGTTTGGCATTATGGAGTGATTATAATCCTGACTGATGTGATCCAAAACGTCAAGTCTTATGAGAGTGAGAAGAGAACAAGGTTTGGGTTGAAATCAGGCACATCCTTGAAAATCATGGTGAGTTGAGAGATGTTGCTTGTTCAGAGGAATATGGTGTGATTGGCCAGTAAAAGTTCCATTGTGTCTGTGTTCATGGGCCAAAGTTCCAGAGGTTGCAAGTCAGGACTTTGGTCACAGTAATGGGACACGATTACAGCAAGGCCAGCCAGGACACTTAAGTAATGTCCATTTACTCATATTTCCATGGAGTGGTGTGAGTCCCTGACCCTGTCATCAGACTTCCATTTTGCTCTGCATTCATTGACATGTAAGCATGAGTAGGTACAGGGCCATCCAGTCTACATTTGATGCTTCAAGATGCAGAATATAAGTTTTTATGATACATGAAAGCAGATGCGTGTATTCATATATACGTACATACAGACATACATGCAGAGAGTGAAGCTGCCTTTTGCAGTCTCTTGGCTCATCTTTGCTTAGAAGCCTTCAGACATCTAGACTGCCTTCTAAACCTATTGTCATCACAGTCATATACCTTGTACTCAATATTGGTTGTCCATTGTTATGTATATTTAAATATTATCTTTACATATTTTTGTACTGCTGCTGTTGTGTCTTTCGGCTTTTCCCGGTTAGGGGTTGCCACAGCGGAACTCCGGTCTGCTAATGATTGGTAGTTGATTTTTACGTGCCGAGTTATCAGCCCTGATGCACAACCTTCAACGAAAGTACGCCCATTCACGCATGTCTTCACGCAGAAGACGCTCTAGCTTAAAATCGAACTGGACTGCGTCTGACTGTGAGGTGACAATGCTACCACAGCACCACCACCACACTAAAACCATTAAATAAGTGAAACAGAGTTTTTTTTTTTCCTACTTTGTAGGAATCACCTCAAGGTACATTAGATTTATGTATTTATTTACATTTGTTGACCGGGAGTGTCCGACTGGACGTAGGTCCATTTTCAGCGGAGGCCCGGGGAGAAAAGCTCCACAGTTAAAATAAACAGACAGTAGTTACATTGGATTACATAGCGATTAACAATGTAACATAGCAATTACTTACAACATATTTACAAATGAAGAATATAGTGCATCAGTAGACAACTAGAATCTTTATCTGTGAAGTACATAACAGACATTAACAAATATTACAATAAGAAGTTCCTGCTGTATAAGTACTAGGCTTATGAGCATCTGAGCTTGCTATAATCAAGGTAGTTAGTGGAGTGGAAAAAAGGTAGTGGTTGGATGGGGTGGGTGATATTAGAGTGGGAGTTGCAAGGGCATAGCCAGCATGTTTTTAGGTGCGCTTTTAGTAAAGTTTTGAAGTGGGTGCATGATGGTATGGAGGTAATTGTGGGTGGGAGGGAGTTCCATAATTTTGCTATGGTGCAAGAGAATAGTGCTTCACCAGCAGAGTTATTGGCTTTAGTGATCTGCAAGTGATTTTTGTTGCTGGATCTTAGTGGTCTGGTGGTGCGATAGGGTTGGAGTATATTCTGGAGGGATGGGACATTTAGTGGATGGTTTACTAGTTTGTGGGCGAATGAGAGTTGATACCATTGAAGGAGGTGAGGGAGTTCAAGCCAGCCCAGTTCAGCAAGTGAGAGACAGTGGTGACCACGGTAGGATGCCCCTGTTATGAATTTGGCGATTTTGTTGTAGCAGGTCTCTAGCTTGTTTAGATCGCATTGCCTTAGGTTGGTATATATTGGAGAGGCATGAAGTAGGGTGGAGATAAGGTGGGAATTTGCTATTGAAATCTTTGCTGCTTTAGTGAGAAGTTGCTTATTTCTATATAACGCTCCTAGTTTTTTGTGGACTTTTTTTATGGTCATGGATATGTGAATGTCAAATTTTAGTTTGTCTGTTTCCACTCCTAGCAATTTGGTGTGTTCGGTTGGGTATATAGCGATGTTGTCTTTTGCTGTGATGTTAAAGAGAGTTGTTTTGATGATGTTTGGTGGGTTGGAAGATGTAGTTTAGTTTTGTTAGGGTTGAGTATTAATTGGGCATCAGATAACCAAGTTTCAACAGAGGAAAAGGCATCCTGTGTGACATTTTGCGGTTTAGGTAGGGACTGGGCTGAGCAGATGATGGTTGAGTCATCTGCGTGTTGTATGAGTGTGCCATATTTGGTGGGAGAGGCTAGATTATTGGTGAAAACAGAGAAGAGTAGGGGTCCAAGGATGGATCCTTGGGGAACCCCTATGGAGACAGGTAGTTGGGGAGATATGTCATTCTGCCGTACAACGGATTGTTGGCGGTCAGACAGGTAATTCTGAAACCAGTTGGTGACTGATTGAGAGAAGGACAGGTTATTGAGGGCAGAGATAAGTTGTTTGTCTGGGACCATGTCAAATGCTTTAGATAGGTCTAGGAAAGCAGCAGAGGAAGGATAGCCATTGTTTTTATGCTGAAGGATAGTGTTAGTAAAGGAGAGTAAGGCAGTGGTGGTGCTATGGTTTGGTCGGAAACCATGCTGAGTATTGGAAAGGAGGTTGTTAGTAAGGAGGTAGTCTGAGACCTGAGAGTGTACGCATCTCTCTAGTAAGAGTGGATCGAGAGAATAGCTATGGGGTGATAATTGGTTAGTTCTGTGGAGGGTCCGCCTTTGTGGAGGGGAATTATATGTGATACTTTCCACAGTGTGGGAACGTAACTTTCTGACAGAGATTGGTTAATCAAGATGGATATTGGGTAGGCAGAGCATCAGCTGCGATTTGTAGGTATTCACTTGGGAGGTTGTCTGCTGCTAATTTGGTGGGCTTAATTTTAATTAAGAGTTTTTTATGTTGGAGGTAGGTACAGGAGAAAAAGAGAAGGCAGTGGGGAGATTACTAGTTGAAGGTGTGGGTTGGAGGGGAGAGGGGGGTTGTGTTGTTTAGCTAGTGATAGTATGGTTTGTGTGAAGTGTGTGTTGAATGAGGTAGCAATATTTTCTGAGGAGTGAGGGATGTTAGGAGGAGGAGTACTGACTTCACCTGGGTGGAGGATTGTGTTTATGGAGGACCAGAATTGTCTGGGGCTGTGTTGGGAGGAGTCTAGGGCAGACTGGTAGTATTGGAATTTGTCCTGTTTTATTAGCTTTTTGACTCTATTGCGTAGTTCTAGGAATTTCTGTCTAGTTGAGGGGGTTTTGGTTTTGCACCAGTGCTCCCAGGCTTTATCCCTGTTTTTCATTTCTGACTTAGTGGTTTTCTGTAGCCATGGGGAGGGCTGTGCTTTGGTTCTGGAAAGTCTTATGGGGGCATGGTAATTAAGGATGCTCAGGAAGGTAGTATTAAAAAATTCAACTGCGTCATCAAGAATGAGGTACTTTAGAGGATGACAGTTACATTCTTTGAGGGATGAGATGAATGTGAGTGGGTTAAAGTTTAGTTTTTTATGTATTTGATGGTAGATGACAGGTTTAGCTTGGTATAGGTATTTTTGGAGTAGGAATGTTGGGGAGTGATCACTGAGGCTATCTGATAAAGCAGCCTGTTATACATGACTGGGGGCTCTTACTGACTAGTATCTAATCCAGGGTAGTGTGCTTGCTGGAGTTTTTATTTATCCTGGTTGGCGACTGAACTAGTTGGGTGATACCATGAAGGTTTACATGATAGGTTGGATGGTTGCCAGAACAGGATTGCCAGTCAATACTGAAATCACCTAAAATTATAGTTTCTTGGGGGAGATGGTAGGTAGACCAGCTGAGGAGGTTTTCTAATGGAGGGATGTTTTGGCCAGGTGGGAAGTAGCATCCAGTTATGTTGATGGTTTTGTTTTGGTTTATTTTGAGGTTGGTATATATTATTTCTTCATTGCCAGTTTGTGGAGCTGATGATTTTAAGATCTGGATGTTTAGATGCTGTTTAAATATCATAGCTACACTGCCTCCTTTCTTGTTTAGCCGGTCTACTCTTAGTATGCTGTAACCTGTTGGGAGTATTTGCTCACTGGTAATGTGAGGTTTTAGCCAGGTTTCTGTCAGGATGACTATATCTGGGGAGTACAAGTCTATGGTGGCACGGAGTTCATGGACTTTGTTGGATATACTTCTAATATTTAGGCTTAGTAGAAGGAAGTCACTTGGCTTTCTATTGGCTGTAATATGGGAAAAGTTGGGGTTTCTAGTCTGATTATGAGGATTGGGGCTGGCGGTGGTAGGGCCAGGGTTGGGGTGATGTCTCCACTTAGGGCTAGTTTTGATATGCATGAGGTTATTCGTTTTCTCAGTTTTTGAATGTGTTTGTTTATAAGGGAAATGTTATGATTGTGCGCTGTGGGTAATAGGCATTGTGGGAGGGTTACTATGTTAAGTTGTAGGGATGCTTTATGTCTGAGTAATATAGTTGGTAGAATATGTGGGGGGTTCATAAGGATGGTTCTTGAGTTGTTGGGAGGGGAGCTGAGTGAGGGTGGGATATGAGTGGTGGTGTGTGTAGTAGTACAGTGGTAGTGGTTGAGTGGGGGAATGATGGAGCTTTGGTAGGCTGTAAGATATGCAAGGAGAGTGCATGCAGTGAGCATAGGTAAGGTATGCTTGTACATTTTAGTTGAGAAGGTGTGATAGTAGTGGGAAGATGGAGGAGGTAGTGTTGGGTTAGCGCTGTGGTTGGCTATTGGAAAGATGGGAGGGATTTGTGAGTGTAATAAAGGTGGGACCACTATGGGCGGGAGGGAATAGGGGGCAGGGTGGGGAGCGAAGCTGGTAGAGACCATGTTAGTTGCTCTTATGAGGGGGCTGGAAACAATCAGGTAACAGAGTTAACTAATAAATGAACATATGATAGTGGCAAGGGTAGTTGTAGTTTTAAAAATGGTGCCTGCCACAGGTAATATTTATTAACTTTGGGATTGCCTTAAGGTAATAAACAGGGAAGGGGGAGGGGAGAACAAGGGGTGAGCAGGCAGTTCTTTGTACTGCTACTAATGAGCTAAAGCAAAGACAAGTTTGTGTTTAAGAAACAATCACAATTGACCAAGGTTTGTGTTTAAGAAACAATCACAATTGACCAAGGACTGCTCTGAAACTGTAAGTCATTTCTTAACCATTTCTCAGGTGGAAAAACAGGATAACCTTGTATCAGTAGGCTACTGTGGTCTCAGTTTAAATTAAAACCAGAAGGTGAACCAGTTGCAAAGTTGTCCAAAAGCCCTTGATGGTGCTGGTGGGAAGACAATCCAATGGCTAATTGAAAAACACCAGGTTGAACCAAAATCCAAAACAGAAATTTATTAAGCGCTTTTCGTTTGCTTGATAAGCAAACTTCTTCAGACAAATCACACACTACCAGAAAGCTCCATTTAAAATACATGAGATATCACCAATTAGATACAATCAATTAGTGTAAATTGAAAGCAATAAATGCTAAAAGGTGCATATAGATGAATTTAAATTTAAAATAAATGCATTTGAATTCCGGAAACTACCAAGTTCCTTAAGGAGTACAAAGCAGTAATTAATACTAATACGTTAAAAATACATTGAAAAATGGATAAACTGAAAAAAAATATATAAAAAAATATATAAAAAATAAGTAGACACGGAAATAACTTCGTTTTTTGTTGATCATCCTTTTCTTTCTGTAAGTTGACTTGTTTCCACACATTTATGAAGGAATGTTAACAGTGGGGATTTAGTAAACGATTAGGTAACTTGTGGCCTTTACTAATTAATTTTTTATACTTGGTTGGGTTCTATGTAGGCAGGTTACACAATGTTTTGCAATACCTACATATTTTTGTAAGTTTGTAATAAGCATTAGTCAAGCCTCATTTTAAATGGTATTTTTTATTTTTTACATACTTTTTATATTTTTTCAGCATATCTTGTTTTGGGTATTTCCGTGTCTACTTATTTTTTATATATTTTTTTCAGTTTATCCATTTTTCAATGTATTTTTAACGTATTAGTATTAATTACTGCTTTGTACTCCTTAAGGAACTTAGTAGTTTCCGGAATTCAAATGCATTTATTTTAAATTTAAATTCATCTATATGCACCTTTTAGCATTTATTGCTTTCAATTTACACTAATTGATTGTATCTAATTGGTGATATCTCATGTATTTTAAATGGAGCTTTTTGGTAGTGTGTGATTTGTCTGAAGAAGTTTGCTTATCAAGCAAACGAAAAGCGCTTAATAAATTTCTGTTTTGGATTTTGGTTCAACCTGGTGTTTTTCAATTAGCCATTGGATTGTCTTCCCACCAGCACCATCAAGGGCTTTTGGACAACTTCGCAACTGGTTCACCTTTTGGTTTTACTAGTTGGTGGTTCTTCATTTTTTCTTCAGTTTAAATTAACAAAACACAGTATTGATCAGTTATGGATACTATTTGCTAACAGAAGGGAATAAGAGAGAAAGTGGAAGATGAGTGTGTGTGTGTGTGTGTGTGTGTGTGTGTGTGTGTGTGGGGGGGGGGTGCTGCTTACAAGCCAAAGCAGAGTGCTTTCCAGGGGAAAATGAATATTGGCTCAAACAGGTAGACACAAACTCAAAGTTAACTTTAGCTGTTTGCAGAAAGTTCAGACCCGGACTGCGCTTTTCTTATAAGAATGATAAAGGTGGTACCGCAGTTGAATACGTAAGAGTGGTGTTAGGTTCATAGTTAACTTTAGCTGTTTGCAGACAGTTTAGACCCGGACTGTGCTTTTCTTATAAGAATGATAAAGGTGGTACCGCAGTTGAATACATAAGAGTGGTGTTAGGTTGCAGTGACACTTAGCTCCTCATGGGGCCTGTAGCAGAGTGGATTGTAGTTTTATTCACATGATGAATGCTGATATTATTTAAATACTAAAAATTGAGTTGTGATTGAGATTTCATTGTTGAAAAAGTGTTACTCTGTAAACACAAGTATCCATTGTCCAGCCTAAAATTACATAACTGCAGCATTGATCATATTTCTAAGTAAGGAAATAAAAGGAGATGTGTTGGCAGTCTCTTGGGACACAAGTTAGAGTCCCTTCAATTTGTTAGCAGCTGCTTTCAGTTAATGAAGCTTCTTGTTTCATTGGTTTACTATCTCTAAACATTCACTTTTGAAGTTAAAAAATATTCATTGTCATGTTAATAGTAATTACGTGTTTTTTTGTAAACCTTTGTTGACACATATTTACTGGCTTAACTAATAGTGCATAAACTTACAGCAGAGAGAATATTTTAAAAGTCTGAGGATAAGTTTGCCCAGAGACAAAAAAGGGATGCAAGTGAAGAATAAAGCAGAAAATGTGAAAAGCATTTATTAATGCCAAGTACAGACTTGCACTCCTAATGGACTACTGTATTATTGTTCACAGGTATATATTAGTATAGCGACCACTTGGGCCCTGATGTAGCTAGCCATGAAACCAAAATATGACCCACAAATTTGATTTATATAGGGGCAATATTTACTGACTGCCTCTGTGCATCAGAGACATAGATGCCAGACCAGGGGTAAATTTCCGATTTACCTATACATTGGTCCAAGTTACTCCCTTAAATAGGGATAGGGATGGTGAGCCTGTTCCAGAGAATAGGGATTCTTTGAGAAACATATCTGTGTCTCCAGCATGTCCTATTTATGTTGGAAGTAAAATTTAGGTATTATAATTTAGTAGATCTGATGCGGTTTGTTTTGTGGATGTGCAAAAGTTTCATCAAAGCAGGGTCCAGGGATGCCTTGTAAGTCAGGCAGAGATCATCCCACAGCAGTCTGTATGGTACATGGTAAAGAGATAGGACTTTGAGGTGTTCAGCATAGGACAGTGTGTTTACTCACTGTATTCTATTTGTAAGGAATGTTTGTGGACATTCCAGTTGCTGCATGTGTCCTGAAGGGGGCATTATACTGTACGATGCTTCTGATGAGGGCTGAGTATGCTGGTATAACAACCTCTCAGAATGTGGATGTCATTTCCTTGCTTATAAGTTGAGCATAGCAGAAGGATTTTCTTAATATCTCGGACACATGTTGGTCAAATGGTAGGTTACTGTCTATATGCGTTCCCAGATCCCTAAGCAGTAAATCAACTTTTACCCAGAGTGGCCAGCTTTCCAAAAGGTAGTGTAATGCATTTCTTGGTACTGAGTTTTAAACAATGGCTTTGGCACCAAGCATTTGTCTGTTGGCCTTTCACAGAGCCCTGAGGGAGAACACTGGTGTCTGGCCTCTTTGTGGGGGTGGCCTCAGTGCTCCTAAGCTCCTGGGCCCTAATTGTGAGCCAGATAGCTGTCCAATGTGTTATAAAAGTGTGTATGCCTAGTTCTGTAAGTTTTTTGACAATGTCCGAGTGGGGTAGTTTGTCAGATGCTTTAGATCGAGGTAAGCAGTATGCACTATTTCCCCTCATCCATTGTGATCTTTTCAAAGAAGTCCTCCAGGTTCAGTAAGCATGACCTTTGTCTTTTAAAGCCATACTGGGTTAGATCCAGAGTCAGACTAATGGGTCTGTAGTTTCCAGGATCTGTTGAAGGTGCTTCCTTATGAAGGGGGATCACCATTACAGTCCTCCATTCCTGTGGCACAAAGCCTGTTTTAAGACTGTAGTAAAATAATGACTCCAGGGGTTCTGATAAGTCCTATTTTAGACTGTTCCGCTGGCATCCCAGGATGTTGTCAGGGTCCATTGAGACTGTGTTCTTGGCTTTAGTGAGCCAAGCCAGTACATGCTGTCTAGTTATAGTTGGAGGGGTTATGTTTGAGAATATTTTTTGATGGATGGTTAGGGATGAGAGAGGAGTAATGTTGGAAGTGAATTTGCTTGCTAAGCTGTTTGCTATATCTACAGGCTTGGTGAACGTGGTAGCACTAACCACCAGTTTAGCGCATTGTTCTGTGCTGCCTTTGAGGTTTCTGAAATAACCATAAGGCCTTCTTCAGCTATCTGTCTCCCAGGAGGCTATCTTAATTTTAAAGTTGGCTTTGATTGAATTAATTAGCCCTCTTAGTTGCCTGTTTAGTTTGATGAGGAAGTTTTTATCTTTATGGGAATTACCCTTCCTGATTTTTGCCTGTTTTTTTTTTTTTGCATATCATGTTTAATTTGGGATGCTACCAGGGCAGTTTATTTCTAGGGCTAGTTTTGGGCTTGCTTCTGGTAGATACACCAGTCTAAGCAGCTATTGACATGGTTGTACAGAATTTCTGAGAACAATTCAGCATAGGCCGCTGTGTTCTGGGGGTTTGGAGGGGCATTTAATTTTGACAAACCATCACTTTAATAAAAGGTAATTTGCCTTGGAATAGTCCCAAACTGTTACTGGTTTTGAATGGATTATGGAGTTCATTTTGATTTCAAAGGAGTCAGCTTTATTATTGAACTTTACCCGGGAGGATGAGACATTGAGAGGGTATTTGTGAGCTTGAGGTCCAGTATGCTGGAGCCTGTAGTGGGCATATTCACTGCTTTGTCAAGGATATTTGTATTTACAAAGTCCAGGAATCTCTGTTCTTGTAGATTTGAGGCTGTGTAGGATTTGCAGTCTTTATAAGGGTAATTAATGTCTTCCATAAGTTGCATGGTAGGTGTCTTTAGTAGATCCAAGTATGTAGTGTGAGCCTTTTGGGACATGGAGGGTGACCTTATAGCTGGCTAGGATGTGGTATAGTATTTTGCCTATGATTTGCACATGGAGGTACTCCAGCATGTCATCCTGTTTGACCACCCTAAAGGTATGCTTGTTATTGATGTATATTGAGACACCTCCACCTCTAGCCCTTGTCTGTGCAGCTGTTGGTCTACAAGTGTGGACGGCACTGAAACCTTGCACTGCCAAGGTACACTCTGCCACTTTAAACCATTTCTCAATAACTGCACAGATGCCCATTTTCTCAAGTGTGAGAAAGGCTTGGGAGGGAATGTCGATTTTTATTTAGGCTGCTAGCATTGAGCAGTAACACTCTGAGGTTCATTTTAGTTGATTTTGCTGTTTCAGTAGGTTTGTCATTTTGGCATTGCCTAAACAAGGCACTGTGGGGTGGATAAAGTTTTAGCCAGTATAAGAAAGCCTAAAAGGGACAGGTGCAGACCATTCTTGGCAAATCAATGTGGTCTGTTAACCATATCTGCCCAAGCTGACAAATATTGGATCTCCCTTAGAATTACACCAGAAAGACAGCCATTTGAAAGCAGTCATATTTTGATCATATTCTGGCATCATTCTCTGATGGCAGTATTTTGTTTAATGCTAAGCTCATACAGGTCTGAGACATGTACAGACTGAGAGCTCGATAATGTCTCTCTTCATATAGACCAGGTAGGAATGTTTCAGGTTGTGTACTTCTGTATGAACTATGATGGAATTCATACTGGTTTTTGTGGCGTTATGACTTGAGTGTGTGCCTGCATGCATGATTTGTTGGATTGTGGCTCTGGATAAGAAAAGTAACTGTTATTTTCTCCTTTTTCAGCTTGGTTAGATGGGCTTCGGTATTTCTTACAGTGGAGTCTACAAAGATGAGAATCCTTGAAATTGTGTTAGCTTGTCATAAGAGGCTCAGTGTTTTGGGCTCCACTGAGAGTGATTGTATGTGTGGAGTTAGTCAATTTTTTTTTTTTTTTTTTTTTTTAGTTCCTTTGGGCTTGCTGAGACAGCTTTGACAACGGATTCTAGGTGATCTTTGTTGTTTAGGAAGATTGCTTTTAAGTGCCTTTGCATAAGCTAGTCTGTTTTGTGTTGTGTACTGTGTGAGGTGGCTGCTGTGTGTGTGCTTTCAGCAACCAGATTGTAAAGGTTGCAAAGGGTTAAATGCATGTGTATGTTAGGTTAGTATACGTGATTGCAAAAGTATCCTGAAGTCATGGAAAAGTATTGGAAAGAAACTTCTCATAGTTTCTAGTACCTTAGCCTGAGGCCTTGCCTTCCTTGCAGGCACATAGCAGAACAGAAACTTATTCCTTGTTAGGACAAAATATAGATAACAAATAACATGAAACGTATTTTCTACTAACTTGGCATTTTCCTATTGGATGAGGGTAGTGTTCTGATAGATGAAATGTACTGTCTTCTTATATTCCTATTGGATGCTAACCGTGGTTTCCTAGATAGAATTTATTATTATGATAAGATTTTCTATATATTGTGTGAGAAATCCTTTGTACGGGGAGACATGACTTCTTGAGTACTGTTTCACACAAGTGTTTTTTTCTACTGTACTTTGATCTGTCAAACGACTGAAGTGTTTATTTAATAAATTTACCTTAGCAAGATGTACACATGTATGAAAGAGTTTATTTGCCAGTGTTATTGTATGCGTACACGTCTTGCATACTATGTCTGCTTCTTTAAGAATTAAGTGGTTTTCTGTAAACTTGAGACAATTGCTACATTGCCTCAAGATGCCCATATCCACCAAGCTGGTTACAGAGAAGTTAGGAAATTGCATATCCATGCCATCCAGTCCTTTGGTGAGCTACAAGAGAGTGATGTTTTGGGGTTAGAAGGCTATTAAGGATGCTTTGTTGGTGCAGACTAATAATTGCACTTTATTGTGGCAGTTTATGCTAAACATTACTGAATTCTACTAATTTTAATGTTTTCACAATACTGAATTCTACTACATCTCTAGGTATTGCTGTTCGACACCCAGCTAGCTGCTCTAAGCTTGCTAGTACATAAAGTATTTGCTCTGTATTACTGGTGTACAGTGTACAGTTTTATGGACTGTTCTATAGAGAAAATTTGCTTTCTGTGTGTTTGCTACTGTACAGGGCATTGCTAACCCGTGCAAATGCGCCAGATTTTTAGCAGCCCAGAAAAAACAGAACACTATCTAATGAGCCCTCTGGCCAGTAAAACAACCATCCTATGAGTCCTTTCATGTGATTCCCAACTCCAATAGATTAGGCAAACACCTCCTGTCATAAAATGATTAAACCCAGTCCTCCTAATATAAAGACATAGTAGAAGATACCCACAAGTGTATTGTTACCACAAAGCAATTAAACAGCTAGCTGGAAATCCCTTGCTGTAGGCAATTTCAGGACAGTCTTACAGCAGTAACAGTGAGAGGAAAATACAGTGAAGTACACAAATAAAAGCAGGAAGCAGCAGGGGTCACTCAGAATAACTTAAGCAAGTGCTATTTAGCAATCAAAAGTTTGATAACTACCTGTTTGTGTAACTTGGACCAGTGGAAGGGTATTGCGAAATTCACAGTGGTCTAGCTCCTCTGTCTCTAATGGACAGAGGTAGTCAGTACGTCATCCCTTGTAAATCAAATATAAATCAAATTTGTGGGTTACACTTGGTTTGCACGGCTAGGCTTATAAGTGTCCAAGTGGTTATTAACGTAGTATACACGTATGAACCTGTAAACTTTGTCTGGATGGCACTAGATACATATAAACACTTCTGGAACAAAGGATGTTCTTCATGTTTCACTGTACTTTAAGATGCCAAGCTTAGCTGAGCTGTGGGAAAATGTGTAGGAGACAATATGCAGTAAAGGAGTAATGCTGGTTTGCTGTGTGGGCACTCAGTATAATGGACTGATGAAAAACAGTGGATGGAAAGAGTACTTAAATAGCTTATACACCAGACAGTAGCAGTAAAGGAGGGGAGGGTGGGACTTTGGAAATCAGATTACCATAAGGGGCAGAGGCCAGAGTCACAGCCATACAGAACCACCACAGCAAAACGGTGGGAGGGCTAGAGGGAAAAAGGAAGAAACAGATTAGCTAGAGAGAGATCCAGTCAAATAAAGCCAGTGTTGGAGCTCTTTCAGAAATGTTAGCTTAATGTCTCAGTGGGGGATGAGGCAGTCATAAAGATCAGGGGAACAGAAGGCACTAGAATGTAACTTTTAAGCAAGTAAATGATAAGCCTAATATAAAAATACTGAAGCACAAATCCTGGAGCAGAAAAAACAATGTCCTCACTATTGAACTTCTATTAAGCACAAATCCTGGAGCAGGAAAAACAATGTCCTCACTATTGAACTTCTATAGTTTAAGACACCAGACTGCAGAAATTTGCCAGTAAAACTGTTTATTGGAAAAAATAAACTGCAACAATAAATGTGTAAGTAAGGCTCAGATTTGGCAGTAGTACACAGTTCTGCCACAACTATAAATTAAACCACATGAGTATGGTCCATCTGGGTTTAAAATGCAAACAGTTTATGTAAGTAATTTTACACGTGGAAGTCGAAGTGCAGCATAATATAGGAATACAGTCTTCCCACAACTGCAGATTAATCTGCAAGACTAAGGTTCCAGAACAAACTAAAAAAAGCAAACATGTTAACTTTTGGTTAAAGCATGGAAAAAGCAGAACAGTATGAAGAAGTGTCACCACATAGGTCACTGTAAGTGCAACTTAAACATTTAAGCAGAATTGAAATAATTATCTTTCCCTTTTGATGAAAAGCTCGTTATTCACAGTTCAGGACTTAACACACCTTTCCAAGTCTGGTAGAAAAAAAAGATACAGAGCATCAGAAAGATTGTAAGGTGGTGTACAACAAACAGTTTTTTTTTCTGTAAAAAAGCTGTTCTGTGGGAGATAAGTGCTCATTTCAGGAGCTGTATGCCTGGCTTTGTGCTTCTTCCTATGTATTCTTGTTAGTGTTACATAAAGCATTGTATTGCACAGGGCACAGTGATTATGGTCCAAAATCAGGAAAGGGATAAACTTGTTAATGAGCTTCTCTAGCGCAAGACCTGATCTTTTAGAAGCTGTTGGAACCTCACTCTGCCACATACATGACAACGCAAAATGTCTTAACAGCTTTTAGAGCTTAAAACACAGATGAGCGCTTTGTTTCTGATTGCTGCCACATCAGTCCATGGTTTTGTATAATGTCCCTGAATTTGTATCTTATTTTGCTCTGCCTGTTCCTCAACGTTTTTGATTTTTTGGTAAACCATGGGCACCTTCTGTGCATCTAAACTATTAATCAGCTGTATCTGAGCAAAAAGACTGTATGGGTACCAAGTCCTTCAGAGCTTTCTTGCCACCAAAGAGTTCCACTCTGCAGACTTTGAGAGTTGATGGTCGGCTAAGTTCCCTTAGGAGAAATCAAAACTTCTACTTTAATTTTTATGAATTAAACTTTTTTTTCTGTAAAACCTTTTTATTTTAGCTAGGAAAAATGTTTTTAATGATTGTCACATGACTTTTATACCCTTTGAAATGTGATTGTTCTGTACTTTTTTGGTAAAAAGTTGTTAAAACTAATTTTAAACTATTTTTCTGTGGTAAAAGCAGTAGTATTAACTTTTAGTGCTGTAGTAAATGTTTAAAATTCTTCTTACTCTGTTTTAAAAGGGAAAAAATTAATTTTTTACACGTTAACTGTTCTACTGACTTTTGCTGCCATGCTTCCCTGGGAGTTAGCAGTTAGGTACCTTTCTTCAGTTTAAACATGGAAAGATCTAGGTTCCTCTGGTCTACCTCCTTCCAGCATATTTCATGTAATTGTATTATATTTATTTATACTTTGTTGACCAGGTTAGTCCTACTACTCACATAACTGTATTTTATTGTATTGTATTGCATTGCATTTATTTATACTTTGTTGACCAGGGTTATTCCCACTAGGCCAGTGGTCTATTTACAGGGAAGTCCCGAGGTGGCATACTGACTAGGAGAAATTTGGTCTGGGCATTAGAAAACTTCCCCCTCCACTTTTCCTTAGGGGGACGCATTTGTGTGTGGCACATTTTGCTTCCATTCCAGGAGCAAAGGCAGCTCAGAGAAGCAGCAAGCTAAGTTAAGAATAATCAAGGTTGCAAAGGAGAATAGCAAGGAGGATGGTGATTTTGGTGCTGTTATCCAAACAATGGATATGTTTAAATCGTCGGAGCTGAAGGAGAAGCTGAGTAATGGATTTGGTATGTTGGAGATGGAAAAGGCAGTGGAGCCTTTTCAATGATGTGGATTCAGAAGATTTGTTCCAGCAGAAGTTGTTCATATCTGAAAAAGCAACACAAGGTTGTGTTGTCACAGCCCTCCAGTCGGGAAGGTTGCAGGATTAATTATTCTTGGGCATGGTCGATGAAAGTGAACCGGAAGATTGTAAGAGATTGTTTAAAGTGCATATCTAACAGAAAAAAGATACAGAAATGGAAAGATATAAGTTATGGAATGAAGTTAAGATGCTCTGGGTCAAAACAAATGAGGTAAGAGCATTTATCCATATTAATAGAGACTTTTTGTGACATTATTTTTGAGACTGTGCAGACGATGCAAAGATTTATAGAAGAATAAGAAAAAAAAAACAAAACCTGTGCACCATGGTACTTGGATGCACTTAAGCCCTCTTTTAGGGAAACTAAGAAAAAAAATATTATACAATTCCAAACTGAAGTGGAAAAAGAGACTTTAAAAAGCATTTATTATATTTATCTAATGATGTATTGAATTTGTCAAAGTATAGTACAATAGAGGTTTATGGACTAGGGTGTGGGATTGTAATGTGATATTGAAACTAGAAAACATTTTTGTACATATTCCAAGTGTTATTAATGTTGAAGGTGACAGAGGCATGATTAAATACTGGGGCAACCAAAAACATGTTTGTGTGGAAAAACAGATCATTTATTTAACAAATGTGTAAAAAGACTGTGTTTTTCATGCGGGGTCATAGGACACGATAGAAGAAGTTGTGAACCAAAATGTTATAATTGTAAAAAAGTGAGGTACTTTGGGGGAGATTGTAAAGAAAGCGAAAAATGAAGCAGTGTTGCACATAACCGAGGGAGTAGAAGAACAAGGTAAACAGGTTATAGAAAATGAATTAAAGCAGAAAAAATAGGAAACAAGATATCAGTAGTATTGATGAAGAACAAATGACACAAAAAGATAAAATTAAGGTTTAAACATAGAAGAGGAGGAGTCATGTTTAAGTGAGAATGAATATATCAAATGGGATATCTTCAAACAGAAGAAAAATTCAGTTGGTAAAAGAGTGAGAGAATGGAAAAGGAAGAATACGGAAGATTTCAAAAAAGAAAAAAAGGAAAAGGATGGATGCACGTTATTTAAAATAAAGTAGTGGTACATTTAAATTATTAAATGTTAATAGTTTTAAGAAGCTGGATAGAAGGATAGGAATTTTGGAGTGGTGTAAAAAACTAGATAACGATGTTATTATATTAGAAGATAATAGATTTTTGTTACAGACATTTGGTTGGGAAGAAATGTGATAAAGAATTTGTACAGAAATATGGTTGGGAAGAAATGTTATATGGAATTTCAGGAAAGAGACCTGCTCGGGAATATTTATATTATATAAAGATGCAATTAAAGTGTTAGATGTTACCGTTGTTATAGCAGGTAGAATTACTGTTGATCATGTTATGAGAATTATTGAAGTTTACGCATATGTAATAAAAAAGGAGAGGGATGAGATGTTTAGAAAGATAATACAATATTTAGCAGTCAACATGGAGATAATTGTAGTAGGAGACTTTAATTGCAATTTAAGACAGCAAAACAGGAAGGCTTATGATGTTAAAATAGTAAAAGATTTTATAAAATATGGACAATTAAAATATGCAAGCTAGAGACTTGGATGTATAGAAGAGGGGAAAAAAGAACAGAAATAGATTGTTTTTTGTTGTCAGAAAGTTTAGTAGTAGTAGAACATAGTGTGTTAGTGACAGGCTTTTCAGACCACAGGACAGTTTGGATTATGATTAAATGGAATGATGATTATTTAAAAACAGGGAAAGGTATAAAAAGAAGTGAAATGGGATGACAAATGGAGAAAAGAGGTTATGACATTATGGTAAGATCATGTACAAATGAGAGAAGTTTATAAAGATTGGACAGAATGGTGGTTACATTTTAAACTGAAGTATAAAAAAATGTTATGCGTCATGGAAGAAAGAGAAGTTATAAATACAAAAAAATAAAATATAAGAATTTAAATAACATGATTGATTGACTAGAAAAAAATGATGCAAACATTTTTTTAATAAGGAACAGAAATTATATGATTTCAATAAGAAAAAGAATATTTATTGTGGAAAAACATTTCCTGAAAGAAAAAAAGAATAAATTGCACGATAGTTAAGTAAAATTAAAGAGAATAATAGTGTAATGAGGGAAATGAAAGATTTTTCAGGTAAAATGCATAATGCACAAGAGAAGATTATGAATATAGTAAAAGAAAAAGAAGTTATGTACTCACCATAACGTTCTATCTGAGTAGGTAACTTCATTTGTCAGCAACCTATGGGTATCTGATCCGATTCGGATCCAAGCCGGCAGCTTTTCTTAGCTAAGATCCGAGCTCCAAGCTCCACTCCCTTACCCATAATACCCTGCCACCTCTCTCTAGTCCCCAGATCGAGTTTGCCATACAATTACAGAACAGTATAACTATATTCCAAATATACAACCTAAACTGATGTCCATAAGGACCAAACAGAGAAACATGAAATTCAACTGCAGGACCGGGGGACGGAGGGGGGGGGGGTTGGTTGCTGACAAATGAAGTTACCTATTCAAATGGAACGTTATGGTGAGTACATAACTTCTTTATCTGAAGTAGTTAACTTCATTTGGTCAGCAACCTGTGGGACAGAGTCCCCAGCTACCAAAAAAACTTGGGAGGTCCTCATGGAAGAATATTCCAGAGCACTGCGGAGCCAAAGGACGCCCTCCCTCTGGATACTAGATCCAATTTGTAATGTGTTATGAAAGTATGAGATGAAGCCCAAGTGGCTGTAGAGCAAATGTCATCTAAAGACACTCGAGATCAGAAAGCAGCGGAAGTAGAAACAGATCGGGTAGTATGTGCATGAACCCCCACAGATTCAGGTCGCCCAGAACTTCTGTATGCCAGAATAATACATTGAGAAATCCATCTGGCTAGAGTCACTTTTGTTACTGGCTTACCAAAAAAGGGTTTAGCAAATGAAATAAAGAGCTGCTCTGATTTTATGTATTCAGCAGTTCTGTGCAAGTAAAATCTCAATTGTCTATGTACGTCCAGAGACTATACTCCCCTTTATTATGGTAATTCGGAAAGAAGACTGGTAGGTTGATAGATTGGTTGATGTTTGATTCAGACGCCACCTTGGGTAGAAAAGAGGGATTAGTCCTGAAGGTAACTCTGTCTTTATGAAAAATGAGGTATGGAGGCTTGGTACAAAGGGCCTGAAGCTCTGAAACCCTTCTGGCAGAAGTAATGGCAATCAAGAAGGCAGTTTTCCAAGATAAGTACTTTAATTCCACAGTAGCTGCGGGTTCAAAAGGAGGGCCAGTAAGGGCCTGGAGAACCAAAGATAAATCCCATGGAAGGACCGGGTCTTTGACTGGGGGTCTCAAAAGAAAGGTACCTTTTAGAAAGGTCTTGCATATCTTAGAAGAAGTTAGAGGGCCGAAATTATTTACGATATGAAAATGGGAAATTGCTGCCAACTGAACTTTAACTGTAGAAGAACTGGCCCCTTGATTAAAGATCTGAGACAAAAATTCTAGGACTGCTGTAACAGGAGCAGTAAAGGGGTCTAAATTCTTATGCTCCGCCCATATTGAAAAGCGTTTCCATTTGCTCTTATAGACCTTCCTGGTAGAAGGTTTATGAGTGGTCACCAAAATACTGGGGATGAGATGACGGGAGTCCTAGCTATGATTGTAACTGGATCAACCAAGCCGCGAGCTTGAGGCTGACCAGGTCTGGGGGTGTCAGCCCTAAGGGATGAGTTATCAGATCCAGAATGGGATCTAAAATCCAAGGAGGATGTGCTAGATGAGGCCATAAGGACGGGAACCAAGTTTGACGCCGCCAGAATGGGGCTATGAGGATAACTCTGCTCCCCAACCGACGAGCTTTCTGTAGAAACCTTGTCATTAGAGGAAGAGGAGGGTAATCATAAAGAAGACCGGACCGCCAAACATGCACCAGAGCGTCTCTGGGGTCTTCCCCTGATGGGGGAATTAGAGCAAAGAACTCGCTGCACTTTGCGTTCAAAGGTGACTCGAAGAGATCGCAGCAAGGTTTGTCCCATTTGAGGAAGATTTGCTTCGCTATCACGGGATTGAGCTTGTCTGCAAGAATGTTCGACCGATCCGGGATGTGCGTTGCTATGAGAAAGCGGTTGGTGGAGATCGCCCACTCCCAAACTCTCATGGCCTCCCGACAAAGTGGATATGACCTGGTTCCCCCCTGTTTGTTGATGTACCAGACTACTGACATGTTGTCTGTTTGAATTGCAATTGTCCCTGGTGGAAGAAGGGCCTGGAGCACTTGCAACGCTAAAAGTACCGCCCTCATCTCCAGGACATTGATGTGCAAACGGGTCTCTGGATGAGTCCACGAGCCTTGGACTGTTCTGCCCATGCAGTGCCCCCGCCACCCAAGGCAAGAAGCATCTGTGGTCACCGTGGCTTGGGATGGAGATATTGAGAAGGGGCGGCCTTTTTGGAGATCCTGGAATGGAGCCACCAAAGCAGAGATTCCCTGCAAACCCTGCTGAGAGGGATAGGGAATCCTAAATGGGTGATGCAGAATGGACCATTGAACCTGTAAGGTCTATTGTAAAATTCTCATGTTCAATCGAGCCAGGGGTGTCAGATTGATGGCCACAGCCATGGACCCTAGAGCCCTCAGGACTAACTCCGCTGGGGGGTGCAGGTGACTGTAAGAGAGCTAGCACATGTAGATTCAGATTGCGGAGCCTGTGTGAAGTTAGAAAGACTTTCGACTGTATCGTGTTTATTCTGGCCCCAATGAAATCTAGGACCTGAGTCGGTTGAAGGCAGGATTTCTTGTAGTTGATTGTGATCCCCAAGGGGCAGGCCAAATGTAAGAGATAATCCCTTGCTGCACACAGTAGATGCCTGGTGGGGGCAGGTAGGAGCCAGTCGTTTATGTACGGAAAGACCTGTATTCCCTGAAGCCTCAGGTGGGCCGCTACGACTGCCATAACCTTGGCGAACACCCTGGGGGCTGTGGTGAGACCAAAGGGAAGGACCCTGAACTGATAGTGGCTGGCTCCCAGCAGGAAACGAAGAAACCTCCTGGATCGTCTGTCCATTAGAATGTGGTAGTACGCATCCTTGAGGTCTATGGATCACATCCAGTCATTCTTCTGCAACAGTGGGAGGATGGATTGGATAGTGACCATCCGAAACTTTTCTTTGGCCACCAACAGGTTCAGTGAGGACAGGTCGAGAATTGGTCTCAAGTCCCCCGTCTTTTTTGGCACCAGAAAGAACCTGGAGTAAAAGCCTAATCCGGATTGATCCGGGGGGGACGTGCTGGATGGCTCTTTTTCTTAGCAGCTCCTTTATTTCTATGGCTGCTGCCTCCCTTTGATTGGGTGGGACATCTGGGAGGCTCTTGGACCGGAGAGGGAAACCTATGAAGGGGATAGTGTAACCTCTGGATATGATTCGAAGCACCCAGCGATCTGTTGTGATGGACTCCCAAGCTTCCAGGTGCTTCGAGAAGTGCCCCCTGACTGCCTCCAGAGAGGAGCAATCGGGTAACCCCTCATGGTTGCTGCGTGGGTCGGTCCGAAAAGGGTTCCCTCAACCCGAAGTTCTTCGGTCCCCCTCTACCTCTGGGCCTGTGTCCACCTTGTCCTCCTCTGCCTCTGAAGGACGAGGGGTCCGGAGCGAAACGAGACTGTTGAGATTTTTGGAACCCCATCTTCTTTTGACCCCTTTGGTTCCTGGAGAAGGACCTCTGGGGAGCCAAGAAGCGGACTCTGGCAGACAACGTCTTCCCATCTTTTTAGCTCTGGACTAGTGTGTCGCGAACGGTCTTGCCAGAGAGCGAAGAGCCGTCAAAAGGGGCGTTAGCGAAGGACGCCTTGAAGGGTTCCACGAAGTCGCAAAGACGGAGCCAGGCATGCTGTTGTAAGGCAATGCCCGCTCTGCTAGCTCTGGCTGCTCCTTCCATGGCATGGGAGAGGAGCCGCATAGAGGTATTAGAAATGGATCTCAGAGTGGCCATTTGCATCGAGAATGTTCTCTTATCCTCGGCAGACATGGACTCTGGGGGCGATCCAGCATATTCCTTGATTAGATCCCGCTGGAGTCGTACAACATGTGCCAAATAATTCAGCGACCTTACCGAGAAGGAAGCTGAAGCAAACATTTGCTTCCCAAGGCGGTCCATCATCTGAGAATCCTTATCAGGAGGATGGACCGAGGAACTCTCTTACGCCATTTCCTTCTTAGTGGCAGCCGCCACCATCATGGCATCTACTGGGGCACCCTTGCTCCAGTGTGTCCTGTCCGAAGGGGGGGCTAAGAATTTTGTCAGGTCTTTTGGGAATTGGCTCCACAGTGTCCGGCTCCTTCCATGCCCTGGTAATGATCAGGTCTACCAGGGGGTCAGCGGGAGGGGACTCATCCGAGGAAGGCTTTTGGGCTGACCCCCCCCCCGAGGCGAAGCATTTCCATAATGTCTCCAGACGTCTTCGGGGGGGTGACCTTGGAGAACCTTCCCCTTCATCTAAATCGGTGTCTTTAGTGAGGAACTCGGGTGAGTCCAAGTGCCTCCTTTTGCACTTATGCTTGTGAGGAACCTCCTCGGGGGGGGGGCTGTCTGAGGAGGGCTCATCAAGGATAACTGGCTGTCCCTGGGGCCGGTTGATGGTAGACAGGCCCGTCTGAGAGGGAGTGAAGGGTGGATCTGAAGCAGGAACCTGGGGTCTCGAATCTCTCGACAAAACCCTCTCTACAACATCGAACGCCGAGGGCGAACTGCTGTCTCTGGGATCCGAGAAAAGTCCCCTCGGATCCAATGAGTAGACCAGCGTTGGTGCCGATGCAGTCAGAACCGAAAGGCGAGCGTGCTGTGACTGAGACGGAGCCAAAGACACACTGACACCTGCGGATCCGAAGCTCAGCCCATGGCTCCGAGATTTCAGATCTGAAAAACGATCCAACAAACTCGAGGGTGCCATCGGCGCCGAAGTAGGAGTTACTATCGGCGCAGACACTACCCCGGCTCTGACGCTACCAGGATCCGATGGCTCTGAATCCCGAAAGCGGGTCGGAGACAGAGCAATAGGGGCGAAAAAAGGGGTCGAGCTCCCCCCAGGGGGGGGCAGGATCACTCCCATCTGCAGCTGGGCCTGATGAAACCTACGCATCATCCGGTCCATGTCTGCATCGGATAAGCTTCCTGGTCGATCTAGACAAGGCCGCCGAGGTGGGCCGAGAGTGCTGCTTTGACGACCTCGAGGGTGACCGGGTCTCCTCCTCCGGCTCCAGAGAAAAACGAGGTGAATGGAGCCAGGACAGAGAAGGCCCAGACGCCCTAGGAGAGGCTAAAAGTTTAGCCGATGTGGCCGAGGAGGAGGACTCGGACTGCCGCTTGTGATGCCTTGCTCTCCTTTTCTCCTTCCTAGATTCCCTCTCCTCCTGAGCCATGGCAGGAGGTTGAGTCCCGGCCAGGGGAGTAGGGATGGAAGGTGGGACCACTGCAGCCACAGTAGGTGCCACCGAGGGAGAGGAGGACTAAGCCGAGTCAGGGGGCAGAAGTCCCACAAGAATCAGCTTCGACCTCCTGTCCCTCAAAGCCGAAGACAGATGGTCAACCCCAAGACAAATAACACACAGCGTGTGGCCATCCGCTGGGGACAGCTTATGGCCACACTCGGTGCACTTAGAGAATAGAAATTTAGGGGCCTCAGACATCCTAAGGGAAGGCCCAAGCACACACACCTTCACACGCACAGAGGGAGGGGATATAAACTACCGAAAAGTTGTACTATAAAGTTAAACTACGAGTTAAGAAAGAAGGAGGTTAACACTCACTCACTCACCAAACTAATTTATAAACTAGATAGAAGAAAAAAGTAAATTTTTTTGTCAAAAACTCACAAAACCCACACCTGGAACTCATTCTAGATGCTTAGAAAGCCGCGGCAAACGAGATCTGGGGACTAGAGAGAGGTGGCAGGGTATTATGGATAGGGGGAGGAGCTTGAAGCTCGGATCTTGGCTAAGAAAAGCTGCCGGCTCGGATCCGAATCAGATCCGATACCCACAGGTTGCTGACCAAATGAAGTTAACTACTTCAGATCATATTAATATTTAAAGAGCAGAGAACAAAGACATGGAAAGAATGGGAGAATACATACATTTTTGGACATGGAGAGTAAGGATTTAGAAAAAGACATAAGAGTAGAGGAACTAGAACTGCCACTAAAAGTAATGAATTTAGAGTCAGTGGCAGGACCAGATGGGATAGAATATAAGATGTATAAAAATATGAATGTAGAGCAAAATAAATGGTTTATAAAGGTATTAAATGAATGGTTAGAAAAAGATTTCAGGTATAAAAAGCTATGCAGGGGTATCATTAGGTTTATATGGAGAAAAGGAAAGAAGGAAGAAATACAGAATTGGAGACCAGTTGTGTTAAACAATGTGGATTATAACATTTTTATGAAAATATTACAGAAAAGCATAGAAGAAAAAGTTGGTAATATAAATGAATAAGTGTTTGGCAAAAAAGGAGAAAAGTGCAAGATTTATTATTTATAATCGAGAAATAGTAGATATAGTGCTTAGAAATGTTCAGGCAAAAGTAATGGTAGGAGATTTTAGCAAAGTATTTGACTTGATTTACAACTCTGTATTGTGCAGTATGTTTGTATACAATATAAGTAAGAGGTTTAAAAACGTGTGCATGTTAGCATATGAGCATAATATAATGAAGATTATGATAAATGGATGGTTGAGCAAAGACAGATAGAAGAGGGTATTAGACAAAGTTGTCATTTTAGTGGTATATTTGTATTAGTAATGAATGCAGTATCTATGTATATGAATTAGGAAGTGGAGGTTTTGAGCCGTATTTCAAATGAAGAGATAAAAATGCTTATTTTGTTAAATTATGCAGATGCTGTCATTATTGCAACAAAGAATGAAGCAGGTATGGATACAGTGTTAAAAAAATTCAAGAATTATTCAGGTTTTTGGTTTCTTATTAAATGAAGATAAAAGTCAAGGTTTAAATGTTGAGGGCCACATTAGTGGTATCGACTTCAGTAAGGATAGAATTAAGATGCTTAGGATAAACTTTGGGAAACAAGAAAGTATCAATTCCCCATGGAAAGAAAAAAATGGAGGAAGGAAAATGTGTGATCTGAAGTAGTTTACTTCATTTGGTCTTCAGCCTGTGGGTTACGGATCTGTTCTGGATCTGACAGGGCCGCATCACCAGCATCTGATCAGAGCTCTCAGCTCCTCCCCTTACCCATAATGGCCCATGTCTCCTTCCTGCCTCCCTTCAGATCTCGTTTGCCACTGGAAAGCTAACATCATGGTCTGGGTTTTCAGCTAATCATTAGTTGTAAGTGATTTTCTTGGGTGTTTTTCGCTCTGTTCTTCTATTTTTCCTTCTTACTGTTCTTTCACCTCCCTGCACTGTTCGTCATGTTAAAAAAAAAGTCTTCTTCTTTTTAACTTTTCTGTCCCTTTAGGGAAGGTTATTTTTAGTGCCAAATAAAACGGGGGACCTAAGACCCATTCTGGATCTATCCACCTTGAACCAGTTAGTAGCCAAGGCGAAATTCTGGATGGTACCTTTTCAATTCATCCTGCCTTACCTGCAGGCAAATGATTGGACATGCTTGATAGACCTTCAGGACGCATACTACATATCAAGACTCGAAGGTTCCTCCCGCCTCCGGCTAGGAGCCAATCATTATTAGTTCAGAGCCCTTCCCTTTGGTTGCACCACAGCCCCCCAGGGTGTTCATCAAGGTGATGGCACTAGTAGCGGCTCACCTGAGGCTTCAGGGCATTCAGGTCTTTCCTTACCTGGAAGATTGGCTCCTTGCTGCCCCTTCCAAGCATCAACTTTGCCAGGCCAGGGATTATTTCCAATCTTTAGCTCAAAGACTAGGCATCACCACCACTCTCAAATCGTTGCTGAGCCCAGTTCAGACCTTAGACTTCATTGGGGCTTGGTTGGACACCATCCAGATGAAAGTGTTCCTTACTGCAGACAGGATACACTGTCTGAAACTACATGTGCTGTACATTTTGCAAGTCCAATTTCCGACAAGAGAAACATTTCTGAGGGCATTAGGGTTGATGGCAGCCATGATCAGTCTACTACCCTTGGCGCACCTTCATATGCGGATTCTTTAGTGGACTCTTGCTGTTCAATGGTCTCTGTTAGATCTGCCTTTGTATCAACTGGTACGAATCTGAGTGTGCAAAGACTCTCTTCAGTGGTGGATTCGTTCCCCAGATTTAGTCAGGGGACTTACCTTTCTTTCACCCTTTCCCAAGGCCACAGTGACCACGGATGCCTCCCAGCTAAGGTGGGGGGGGATTGCTCGGGCAGGACGGTCCAAGGCATGTGGTCCCCATCCAAGACCAATTTGCATAACTGTGCCCTGGAGATGTGAGTGGTGCTTTTGGCATTGCAGGCACTTCATGCTCATCTTCCTCTAGGGATGATTGCTGTTCAGACAGACATGTGGGTGGTCTGGTATATTAACAAACGGGGGGGGGGGTTGGGGTGGGAACAGGTCTTACCCCCTTTGTCGCAAAGCCATGAGAGTGTGGGAATGGGTGATTTCCACCAGCCGTTTTCTGGTGGCAATGCACATTCTGGAATGGTCCAACATTTTGATGGACAGGCTCAGCAGATCTGCAGAGCAAATCTTTCTAAAGTGGGATCAACCTTGCTGCGATCTCTTCGCATCTCCTTCCAATGTGAAATGCAGCAAGTTCTTTGCTCTGAACTGCCCTCAGGAGTAAGCCCCCAGAGATGCTCTGGTTCATGCTTGGCCTCCTGGTCTACTTTATGCTTATTCACCTTTGCCTTTGATATCAAAGTTTCTTTAGAAAGCACGCAGGCTAGGGAGTTTGGTGATCCTCATTGCCCCATTCTGGCCTCGCCAAGTCGGGTTCCCGTCGTTTTGGTCTCATCTAATAGTTCCACTTTGGACTCTGGATCCAGTTCCGGATCTTATTTCCCATCCCTCAGGGATCCCTCATCCAGACTTGGTTAGTCTGAAGCTCACAGCTTGGCTGCTCCAATTCCCATGATTATTAGGACTCCTGGTTTATCTTCCCCAGTAAAACATATTCTGGTGGCATCTCACAAGTCTTCAGCCAGAAGACTGTACTGTAGTAAATGGAAACGTTCTGCAATATGGGTTTACAGTAAGCATTGGATCCTTTTAGTCCTCCAGTATCTGCGGTATTGGAGTTCTTAGTAGGTATTTTTCAGCAGGGTGCCAATTTTTCCACTGTCAAAGTCCAAATGACTGCTATCTCAAATTTTCAAGTGGGGGAAAACTTGAATTCCTTGGCCTCATCTAAACTTTGTAAGACCTTCCTTAAAGGTACCTTTCTCCTGAGACCCCCTGTGAAGGATCCTACACTACCATGGGACCTTACTTTAGTGCTTCAGGCTGTAGTCTCGCCCCCTTTCGAATATGTAGCTTCAGTGGATTTGCAGCATCTTTCTTGCGAGACTGCTTTCTTAGTTGTTGTTACCTCTGCCAGGAGAGTGTCAGAACTCCAAGCGCTATCTATCAAGGCTCCTTACATGATCTTTCACAAGGATAGGGTATCTTTGCATACCAGCCCCTCCTTTCTTCTGAAGGTGGCGTCAGAAACAAATATAATTCATACAGTCAATCTCCCAGTCTTCTTTCCAAATTTCTAAGACAAAGGAGAATATAAGTTACACTTGCTAGATGTGCATAGATAACTATGGTTCTATTTGCACAGGACAAAAGCCTTTCAAATATCTGATCAATTGTTTGTTTCTTACTCAAGACCCTTCCTAGGCAAACCAATATCTAAGGTTACAGTTGCCCAGTGGATCACCCAATGCATTTTTCGGGCATACTCTGTTAGGGGACCTTCCCTGCCAGGTCAGGTAAAAGCACATTCTACCAGATCCATGGCTACTTCAGCGGCCTTCAGGTCTACTGTATCATTGAATGATATTTGTTCAGCATCTCTGTGGTCCTCATCTCATACCTTCATTTCTCATTACAAATTGGACAATCATTTCCAGGAACAGGGTATCTTTTGGCTCCGCCATGCTCCGGAATATCCTTTCATGAGAGCCTCCCAGGTATAAAGTAGCTGGGGACTCTGTCCCACTGGTTGAAGACCAAATGAAATAAACTACTTCAGATAAAGAAGTTATGTACTCACCATAACGTTCCATCTGAGTAGTTGTACTTCATTTGTTTTCAGTCACCCCCCTCCTTCCCCCTACCTTGTCACTGTGATATTGACTGTATGAGTGGAGTATGGTCTCCTCAGGGATATCTTAGGCCATGCTTTGGCTCAGTTTAGTGCAGTGCCAGTTGTGCTAAGGTTTTGTTAGGTCGGATATATGCTAAGTATAGGGCAGCAAACTCGATCGGAATGGAGGAAGGAGACAGTGGGCAGTATGGGTAAGGGCAACCTGAGAACTCAGATCAGATGCTGGTGATGTGGCCGTGTTGGATCCGGTACAGATCCGTAACCCACAGGTTGAAGACAAATGATGTACAACTACTCAGATGGAATGATATGATGAGTACATAACTTCTTTCAGGCTTTAAAGTTTATTTAATAAATTCTGTATTCGCAACGAATACTTATTTAGCTGTTGTTTTTAGTCTTCCTTTAAACTTAGAAAAAGATGTGTATAATATAACACTTTCTTTTGTTTAGGGATCGAAAGTGAACCCTGTGAAAAGAAGGATGTGGAAAGCGAAAAAGGAGGTTTAGGGTTGATAAACCCTATAGTTTTTGTTTTCATTGAGCTTACATACAGTAATGAAATATTTAAAAGAAAATGATGGTTCATTATTAACGAAAATATTCATTAAGACTAAAATATAAAACAGAATTTTTTTCTTTAGTTCAAGAAAAAGGAGGGCTTGTTGTAATAAAGAAGTGGAAAATTAACATGAGAAGATTTTATTGTGGAAAATGAATGTGAATGGAATTGATAATAAAAGAACAGAGTGGTATGATACGATTATGGAAAAACCAGTGTAGGATATATCCTTGTAAGGAATTAAATACTGAGTAAAGGAACGCTATTCCGGCAAGAATGAAAAGATGTAAAAGACATATAGAAGATCAGGATTTTTTATGGAAACTGTCTATACAAAAATTACCAGTGAGGCGAATATGCAATAAAAAAGTATAAAAGACAGAGTCTGTTTATATGATGGGGAATTTGAAACATGTGAACATGTTTTTATGCAATGTAAAATGGTAAAAATGTTATGGGGAAAGATTATAGAGAGAGAATATGTGAATGACTTTAAAGATGTAAAGTAATTTAAATATGGATATGATTGAATTTGGCTACCATAGAAACGAAAGAAAGAAAGAGGTTGAAAATCTCGATAAAAAATGTTTGCTGCACTACAGTTGATCTGGAATCGGAGCGTTATGGAGATCATGTTCAATGAAAAATGGTACTTATCAATGATGTTGAAAAAATAAGGTTTTGGTTGTGGAAACTGGAGTGGGGGGGTCAAATAAGTATGTGTTCTATATGATGAAACAAAATGTAAAAGAATTGATTTATAAATAGTGTGTGTGTGTGTGTGTGTGTGTGTGTGTGTGCGCGCGCGTGTGTGTGCGTGTGTGTGTAGACATGTGCTGCACCTACTGAGCTACTGAGAGTGAAGTTTAAATAAGTTGTTTAACTAGTAGAAAGCTAGTTGTATGCAGTCTTTGCTGTATAATATTGTGTAAGTTCCAGTGAGGCTGAAAATGCTTTTGAGCTAAAATGTGCATTTCTGTCTGAGTTCTGTTTGACTTGTGATATAGCTGTCTGTATGGAGTGATTTGTTGCTTTTTATATTAAAATAATAGAAGCTTTGAGTGCAGCATATATATATATATATATATATATATATATATATATATATATATATATATATATATATGAAAAATGAAATACAACTTTGGCGTTTCTAAATATTTTTCCAATGGTTTCTGAAGTATTTACCTTTCAATTTCATTTGATGAACTGTGGAACTTTTACTGCACTTTTTGTATTCCAGAGGTTACTTTGCATTTGCTCTTGTTCTATAATTAATTAATTAAGCAATAATTGACGTGGTGTGGCGTATTGAAGATTTACCCACGGTTGGTGTAGTTTAATTACACCAGTGATTAAATAAAGCCAACTGTGGGTACATTTCAATACACCACAACCACTGAGTCAGTTATTGCTATTATACAATGACATTATTTAAGAAAAAAAAATACTTTTCTTAAATAATGTTTTTGTATAATGCCTCCGTGCTGCCCTTCTGCATTTTTCTGGTATCCTGGGGCTTTTTCTGATGTACTTCGCATGTGTATGGGACTTGTGTTCCAACACTTACGCAGTACATCAGTGCTGTACAAAGGAAGTAACGGAGAAAGGAAGCTCTCTGTTGCTTTTTTTTTTTTTTTTTTTTAATGAAAACAAACTAAAAAAGAAACTGGGAGACTTTTAATGACCGAGGGAGAACTGGAACAGACAGAAGAACAATCAGGTAAGTTTCTATAGTTTTGCAGAACGTTCCTGATTATCCTTTTATTTGCATCTGCCTCCCTCATTCAAGGTCTTCCGTTTTGTTATTTTATATAAAAAAAAAAAGAAAGAAATAAAAGTAAAACACTTGTGAGATATATTAATGGAAAAGAGTTTGGGCGACTGGATCTTTTTCCGTTGGTATATTCTCGGATTTACAACAGGCACGCTGGTTGGGCTGGCCAGTCAGCATGCTCGTTTTTGAATATTAATGGCCAGTCATTGTATAATTACAGTTAGTAGTTACTCAACAGTAGCAGTGCAAGAGTTTGAGGTGGTGTCGGATAAATGGAGTGATGAAACATCTGAGCCCCAAAAAGATTACTGTTGATATTGTAAAGAAATATCTGTCAGGCAGCACAGGCTAATTACCTTCAACTTTCCACCAGGCTTTCTGACTTCAGAATGCTCATTTTAGGGGCCACATGAAGCTTTCTGCAGTCTTTACACAGTTTGAGTCTGAAAGAGATTCATCAGTCACTGTCTAAAGTCACCTTCTGGTACCATATTGTACCTATGTATTTAATTTTGATGAGTTTCTTTAACTGTGTGAGATGATTACTGTGTGTCCATTTTCATCTGGACTTAGGCCACAGGGGTAAAGTTGAATGTGGTGTACATTGACAATTTTTAGAATAGTCAGCCTTTATTTTGGATGTATAAGAAAGCCGGTGTACTTGGGGATAGCTTATGGGAAACTCAGGGAGAATTTGCTAACTCCACTTAAACAGTGGCCTTCTATTAGGATTCGGCAACAAACTGTAGGACTATGAAGCCAAAGCCATTGATTTTTGAGCTAGTATATTAAAGTATTGGAGTATTTTGAAAATTTGAACTGAAGTGTTAATAAACATGCATGTTTTTCCTGTTTGTTGAAAACCCCATAAAATGCAGAAATGAATAATGATGATGATGGTGATGAATACCTCTCACCCAGCTCAAGGATGAGGGGGAATGCATTGCTGGAGAGACATGATAGGGCACAGGAAATGACAGTGGCCTAGTTTCTTCTTAATACATGATAAACCAAAATCACAGAGAGACTGTTTAATCTCACAGAGTTGTCCTCTTGATGGTCTAAAAATCATTGCACTAGCCAGTGTCACTTTATGATATCACTATTGCTGCAAAACTAAAAGCTATGCTTTGTCATTAAAAAGGGGTTTGTGTTAGTTGTAAGTGACTGAGATGTTTATATATATCTGTGTGTGTGTGTGTGTGTGTGTGTGTGTGTGTGTGTGTGTGTGTGTGTGTGTGTGTGTGTGTGTGGATTCGCTATATAATCTCGAAATACTGAAATCTCGAATTTCAGTATCTCAAGACTATAAAGCCAGAACATTCACAGTATTGAAACCCCAAAAGCACGAAATTCAAAATCGTAACTTTTAAATACACCCTCCACCACACAAGCATACATACACCTTCCTTCTCACACGACAACAAACCAACAAAACGCACACAAACATAACACAGATGCACACATCTACCCTCCATATAAGCAAGCCCCCCTGCACCCCTCATATGGGGGGGCTGTGCCCCCTACACCCCCACTACTTATATATACTAATTCCAAGGTTGCACTAAAAAGACAGACACTAAACCCACCAGTACATACTCTATATTCCCCTTGAACCAAACACACACCACATACGTACAAACACCACCACTCTCAGCACTTACTCACATACACTCCTACCTACGTACCCTAACCTACACCTAAAACTTCCCAACACACTCGCATACACTCATATCCCTACCCAAACCCCTTAAAAAACAGCACTTATCTGAATCTCCACATATATCCACACAACGGCAGGCAAACCATAACCCACAACACACCGCACCTTACAAACACAGCAAATCCCACGTACCTTGCCACCACAACCATGAATTCGACACTTCAAATTTGATCAAGTGCAGTTTCACTCAACTGCACTTTTGGCTCGAGATACTGAAATTCGAGATTTCAGTATTTTGTGATAGTAAAGTGCTTCCGTGTATATACATATTTTCACAGCATACATATATATATATATATATATATATATATATATATATATATACACACACACACACACACACACACACTTACACACACTAGCATGTTATAATTTGGCAAGTTTTACATCAAGAACCTTTTTTCAGTTAAAATGAATTGACAGTGGCATCATCGATTTCAACAAAAAACAAATGAGTATTTCTTGTGCTGGGGGATTGCCCGCTCACACCCCTACACACATGGAGAGTGCATCCCTCATATTTATTCAGCAACAAGTATATGTGTGTGTGTACATGCATGTATGTATACACATATACACACACACATATCCATCCACAATCCCTAATATAATATATATGTCTATGTAATATATACTCGCACATATATGTATCTGTGTGTGTGTGTGTGTGTGTGTGTGTGTGTATATATATATATATATATATATATATATATATATATATGGAGAGAGAGAGTCTTGCTCATGAGTGAACCTTCAAAGAGTGATCACTTTAAAGTGAATTTAAAGTGATTAAAACCTCAAAAAAAATTTTTTTTTCTTTTTTTGCGCTGTCTACACCTCTTGCTAATTCTGTATACTGTCTGAGAGAGCAGAAAACATTTTTGTTTTTTTTGCACCCTCTGCACCTATTGCTAATTATATATACTGTCTGAGAGATTACACTTACCCATTGCAACCTGATCCAGTACAAAACACTGCTCACAAAAATGCCATTTAAAAGAACATTTTATTCACGAGTGTTTGCTCTTTATTACAGCACTTAAAAACATTTGCTTTTGTGAGTGTTCACTCTTCTAAATGGTAACCAGTGGTAACATAGATAGATATTTGGATATACATATTTTTATGGATATCTAAATATATCTGTATATATGACCTGGTTCAAGGCTCCAGAGAGCACCCCTGCATTACCAGGCTATAATTCATACCACACCTTTCGGCCACCTAACCTGGACCGAAACACTAAAGGCAGCAGTGTGCCTATATTCATTAAGGATATCCACACCTCCAGGCTAGTTGCTCAGCATAATGCATTTGAGATTATCCAAGTGCAACTAACTCTGGGCAAGACCGCAATCCAATTGTAGCTTGCTACAGATCCTCCACCATGCACCAGGATTCCCACTCCTCATTTCTTGATTCACTGGAAAATATTAGGGTGCAACCTGTTACCCTAATAATTGGCGATTTCAACTACACCACCATTAACTGGGAAAACTACTCATGTACAACTCTTGTGCTCAACGTTTTCTGGAATTTATAAATTCATACGCTTTGGATCAACTTATCCACACCCCCACCAGGGGCAGCAGTATCCTAGACCTGGTCATTACCAACATGGGCAACCGGTGTTCCACATCAGAGGTCAATTCCTCTTTGGACAGATCCAACCACAAGGTAATTGCCCTTGACATCCACATCCCGTCCCCACCCCCCCCCCCCATTAGGGAAACCACCGTAAAAAAATTCTCCAAAGCCAACTTCACGCTTCTTAAGACAGAAGTGGCAAACATCATGACAATAGAGGTACGACTGCTGAATCCTACGCAAATGCACTTTATAAGCACTTACACGAGTGCATGGATTGTGCAATCCCTAACAGAACCAAGATGCTATCCTCCAAAAAAAGGAAGCCAATCTGGTGGTCCCCTGCCATAAACAAACTCTACAACAGAAGAAAGAAACTGTTGCAAAAAAGAGTAAAATCCAGTGATTGGAGGAACTCCCTGGTCAGCCTCAGTAAGATGCTGAGATCCCTCATAAAATCCTCCAAAGCTAGCTATGAAAACAAAATCCCCACTGATTCTAATGACAGCCACAAAGCATTCTATAGCTATGTCAAAAATCTCAACGGCAACACTGAGATCTGCTCTGAGTTACAGCATAATTGCACTAAATATATAGAACCAACTGATATTGCCAGCATCCTGGCAGATAGGTTCACTGCTAACTTTACCCCCTCTCATCCCCTAACAGGGCCCATCTCTATACTGGAAGAATGCAAAGTTCCTGTAATCATGGCTGCACAGGTTAAAAAAACACTCTCCAAAGCCAAGAACACAGCATCCATGGGACCTGACAACCTCCCAGGCTGCGTTCTACGCGAACTACAGAACGAACTGGCACCCCACCCAAGTACCATGTTCAATCATAGCCTCACCTTAGGCTTTGTGCCCACTGAATGGCACACAGCTGCAATTATCCCACTCACAAAGGGGGAGCTACCACGGACCCTGAGAACTACCGCCCCATTAGCCTGACGAGCTTGGTCTGCAAGGGTATGGAACGCATCACCATGGAACTTATAAACAATGACACTGGTAATCTCCAAACTCTGGACTCCACCCAGTTCAGGTTTGCAAAAGGCAGATCATGTCTCCTAAACCTGATAGACTTCTTTGAAGCGGTCACCAAAGCCGTAGATGAGGGTAAGGTGGTTCACACAGTTTATCTAGATCTCGCCAAAGCTTTCGACACCATCCCCCACTCTGTAATTGTAGATAAACTCACTAAATTAGTTATAAATCCCTATGTAACAATATGGGTTGCCAACTGGCTCACTGACAGAACCCACATTGTGAAAGTAGCAGACACCTAATCCGACTTCAGACCATTGACAAGTGGAGTACCACAGGGTTCAGTCCTGGGTCCTCTCCTGTTTGGTATCTACTTCTCTGAAGAGGCTAACACAGAAGGTCTTTGGCTAACGAAGTTCGCAGATGACTGCAAACTAGGAGCCGTAATCAAAACTCTTAACGATGTGGACATCCTACAAAAGGGCCTCACTGAGACAGACACCTGGTGTCAAAGCCATGGCCTCAAGCTCAATGACAAAAAGTGCATTGTCATCCCTTTTGGTAAAAACTCTGTACCCATGAACTACCACAAAGGCGGTAGTCTACTTAACACCACAAGTGTGATAAGAGACCTTGGGACACAGGTGGACAGTAATCTCTCCTTTGATAATCACATCACCACAGTAGTCAGGAAATCCTTCTGTGTTGCACACCTCATCAAAAAAGGTTTCTCATCCAGGTCATTGTTCCCCTCTACTCATCACTCATTAGACCCATTGTAGAGTACAACGCCCCTTTTGGTATGCACCTCAGAAGACATCTACAACAACTGGAAAGGCCGCAGAAATACCTCACAAAGAGTATTACCAGCCTCAAACAGATGCCCTACGCAGACCATCTAAAAAAACTCCAGCTTTACTCCGTCGCATATCGCCTGCTTGGAGGCAATCTCTGCCTAACATACAAAGCTATGTCAAACACAGAGCTGTTGGACATGCTCCACTTAAAGAAATCCCAGTCCCTGTGCGCTACATGTTCTAGGGACCAAAACCTTGTCACCACAATCATCAGAACATGCTGGAGGGATAGATTCCTGTCCCAGAGATTTCCCATACTCTGGAACAAACCTGTCTATAGCAAACAAAGCTCCTCATTAGCACTCTTCGAGAAAAATCTTGATGATTGGATGGGAAATAGGAAATTCACTCTGGGGATCACTTCTGTGGTTCTGCTCGACATGGGCACAGGAAAATAATTTTCTTGGGTGGCGAAAGCCAGGGTACCTTTTGGCTAGGCTTATATAGGCCCTAGGGCCAAAAGCCTAGTACATACCTATGAACCTGTATCTATATACATAAATTTCCAGGCATTCAACATTATGAATGGAACCCATATAGACTCATAAACGCATATGCCAGCACTTTCTGTCTTTTTTTTTTTTTCAAACATCCTTACTGAATAATCACGTATGACATAAGCAGTCATAACTGTATTGACATATTCTTAGTTACAAACATTATACATCGCAATAATCTGTGCAGTCATTGTCAATCCAACATTACATAGATCACTCAGTTCCTGCATTCAGTTTAGGTTCATAGATTAGTAGTAGGCTAACTTCCCTTGTGAGCCATTTGAAGCCTAGCTGTTTCCCCCGTTTGAGAATCAAACCCTGCACCTTGTGTTTATAAGGGAAACACCTTAACCATTATGCCAACCTCATTCCTCCTCCAAAACATTATTCTGCATGCATTGTTCCCATAGTTCCTATTTTTTCCATGTAATTTGCTCCTGCCCTTTTCTAAACATCCCACTTCCAGTTCTTTTGTCTTTGCTGCTCTATTTACTATTTCATATACAATATGATATCCATTGTCTAATAATTGCTTTTTTTGGCAGCCACCAGAATTAAATTTAGCAAGGCCTTATGGTGTATTGTATCCCAACTCAAAACAAGAATTCTTTAGTTACACCAATTTTCCTCAGTCAGTATTTCTGACAGAGTAATCTGTAGAGAATTAGTCTGCCATCTTGTTTACCTCCCAAAAATATGTTCTCAGTTATCCCTTTCTTCCCCATCGCACCACCAGCATTTGCAATCTAGCTGTGGAAAAATTCTTTGGAGTCTGCTTAGGGTATAAAAATATTTATGCAAACACTCTCAAGCAAAAGTCTTAAATCTTCTCGACATTGTTGAATATTTAGGAGCCATATATACAGTGGATATAAAAAGTATACACACCCCTGTTAAAATGCCAGGTTTTTGTGATGTAAGAAAATGAGAACACAATAAATAATTTCGAAACTTTTCCCACCTTTAATGTGACCTATAACCTGGACAATTCAGTTGAAAAACAAACAAATCAGTTACAGGCAAAAATATAAAAACTAAAAAATGTACAATAAGCTGGTTGCATAAGTGTGCACAACATTAAACTAATACTTTGTTGAAGCACCTTTTGATTTAATTACAGCATTCGGTCTTCTTGGGTAGGAGTTTATCAGCATGGCACATCTTGACTTGGCAATATTTGCCCACTCTTCCTTGCAAAAGCCCTTCAAATCTATCCAATTGCGTGGGCATCTCTTGTGCACAGCCCTCTTCAGGTCATCCCACAGATTTTCTATTGGATTTAGGCCTTGGCTCTGGCTGAGTCATTCCAAAACTTTAATTTTCTTCTGGTGAAGCCATTCTCTTGTTGCTTTGGATGTATGCTTGGGATCATTGTCATGTTGAAAGGTGAAATTCCTCTTCATCTTCAGCTTTCTAGCAGACACCTGAAGGTTTTGGGCTAAACGTGACTGGTATTTGGAACTGTTCATAATTCCCTTCACTTTGACTAAAGCCCCCCAATTCCAGCTGAAGAAAAGCAACCACAGAGCATGATGCTGCCACCACCATACTTCACTGTGAGGATGGTGTTCTTTTGGTGATGCGAAGTGTTGTTTTTGCACCAAATGTACCTTTTAGAATTGTGGCCAAAAAGTTCAACCTTGGTCTCATCAGACCATAACACATTTTCCCACATGCTTTTGGGAGACTTGATGTACAGTTTTGCAAATTTTAGCCAGGCCTGGATGTTTTTCGGTCTAAGAATAGGCTTCAAGTCTTGCAACCCTACTCCATAGCACAAACATATGGAGAATATGGGAGATTATTGTCACATGAAGTACACAACCAGCACTTGCCAGAAATTCCTGCAAATCCTTCAGTGTTGCTGTAGGTCTCTTGGCAGCAATCCTGACCATTTTTCATCTGGTCTTTAAATCAGTTTTGGAGGGACGTCCAGTTCTATGCAGTGTCACCTTTGTCCCATATTTTTGCCACTTTTTGATGACTGTCTTCACTGTGTTCCATGGTATATCCAGTGCTGTGGAAAATTTTTTGTAGTGTTTTCCTGACCGATACATTTCAACAATGAGATCCCTTTGATGCTTTAAAGTTGTTTCAGCAAAGTCTTAGTTTAAGGGTGTGCACACTTATGCAACCAGCTTATTGTACATTTATTTTTTATATTTTTACCCATGACAGATTTGTTTGTTTTTCAGTTGAACTGTGCAGGTTATAGGTCACATTAAAGGTGGGAAAAGTTTTGAAATGATTTATTTTGGTCTCATTTTTTAATGTCAGAAAAACCTGGCATTTTAACAGGCGTGTGTCAACTTTTTATATCCACTGTATGTCCTTCAATTGTTTCTTTGTGAATTGCCGTCTCTTCCCAGTCTTTGCTAACCTCTTCTGATTGATTCCTGTAGTTATGCAATATTTCATATGCCCTATTAGTTATCCTTTTTTTTTTTTTTTTTTAACAGCCACTTCTGTTCTTCTGATTCAACTAAAAGTTATCAGTGCTGGTTATTCACTTATGATTCCGCTATACTTTCTCTTTGCCTGTACTTTGCCTTCCTTTCAAGGAATGATATCAATCTCTAGCCTTCAGTCCAAATGTATTCTTGGCCTCTTCCCATTCTGTTACCTTACCTTCTGTTAATTATTTGTTCCCAATACCCTGGTTCATTTGCCAGTTTACTCCAGTAAATTCCAGTCCCCTCTTGCATATTCTTTATACTGCTTATTGTACTTTCTGCTACTTTATAAGTACAATAGTCTATATGGCGGCTGCTGTTCTCCTTAAGAATCTACATCCAGAATCCCACTATTTCACCACCAACCCTTTTCCGTCTGAATTACTGCTTTCTGCTTTTGCTGTGTATAGGAACCATAACTGCTTAGCTGTAAAATATCCATTATAGCCATTACTAGGCAAGCGGCACTACAGCCTTTGTAAGCCTAGCCATGTTAATCCCAAGTATCCCCATTTGTTCTGTTTTGGGTAGTTAAAAACAAATTTATGAACAGAGCTGGTCTGTGATCAACACGGGCTACCCCGTCCATGAGGGGCAAGGGTGCCACCCCAGGGGTGAAGTTGCAGTCTCCCATCCAATTACCGAGCTTGCGTCTGAATACGGCCAGTGGGGAGCTCTGTTTTACGTGAATAGGGAGTCTATTCCAGAGAAGAGGCAGTCTCTGGTAGACATATCTGTCTTTCCAGTATGATCTGTTAATGTCACAAGCTAGGCTGAGATCTCTAGAATGAGTGACTTTTGAGCCATTTGACTTGCAGATATGCAGCATTTCCATTAGGGTAGGGCTGGAGATTCCCCTATAGCCCAGCACAAGTCACTTCTCAGCAGCCTATAAGATACACATTAAAGTGAAAGGGCTTTCAGGCTGTCCATGTAGGTCATAGTTTAGAGTCCCTGTATTTTCTTAGTGAGAAACCTCCGAGGTCTCTCCAGCTGCTGCAGGTGTCTGGTGAGATGCATGCAAAATGGTGTATTATACTCCATTATTGGTCTGATAAAGAGTCGAGTACAGTGAAGTTATAACATCCCTTGACTGGATGTTATGTCCTTGCTTATGAGGTGTGCTACACAGAAGACTTTCCTTACCACTGTGGAAACTTGGGGGTCAAGGTTCAGATTGCTATCAACCTGTGTTCCCAAACCTCACACCACTGGGTTGGAACTCAGTGGGGTGCTGTCAGCATTGTAATTTGTAGGGAATTCCATTTTGCCAAAAGGAATAATAATGCATTTTTTGCATTTAGTTTTAGACCATGGCTTTGGCACCAATCATATGTTTGTGTTAGCCCTTCCTGTAATATGTTGACATCGTTGGGGGACTCAGTGATTCTTTCCAGTTCCTGGAGACTTCCCTGTAGATTGGTTATAAGTAACAATTTTTATCTCATCTCCCCCTGTCTCAGCTATTAATAGTTGAGCCTCATCTGCCTCTAACCTTGGCATATTTAGTTCATCCATAAATATTTCCATCTGTGCTTTTCTTGATTTCCACATTTCTCTGCTTTATACATATCTTCATAAAATTTCCAAAGTATTTCTAATACCACTACAAGATCGCTGGTTATTTGCCTTGTTAAAGGCGTCCTAAGCTTGACAACAGCCCATTTTACTTTTGTGTTGCTCAAGTTGTCATGTTAAAAGTTTGTGTCCTCTCTTTTTTAAAACAAGAAGCATCATGTATGATATAGGCAATCTTAACATTTATATAAATGAAAGTAAATCATACCGACACAGTCTCAGTTGCAAACATTATACATTACAAACCATGCTGGCACAACCTTAGCTGCTAACATTACACATCACTTAAAGTATATCCAGTCATTGTCAGTTAACTATTACATAGCTTATTCAGTTCCTGCCATCTTTTAAACCTTGTTCCTCCTCTGCATGTATTGATCCCATACTTCCCATTTTTTCCTACATAATTTGCTCCTACCTTTTTCTAAAGATCCCAATTCCAGTTGTTTTATCTCTGTTACTATCTTCGGTACTTCTAGTAAAGTTGGTTTAGACTTTGATTTCCATTTTTTTAGTAATTGCTTTTTTGGCAGCCATCATAATTAGACTCAGCAAGGTCTTACTATGTCTAGGTGGGTCTATATCACATAGTCGAAGTTTTTTAACTTCGAACACGAAATGTTCGAACCATTATGTTCGAAGTTACAAAACATTGACTATGCATTAATAAAAATCAACTGTTTTAAGCAGGGGGGCAAGCCCTACACCCCCCCCGCTACTTAAATATACCAACTCTGAAATCGCAGCACATTGAACAAAACAGAAACCTCCCCTTAATGGAGATTTCCATTGAAACGCTTAAACTTTTACAAGTTCAAACTTATGGTCTCGACCATATGAGGTTCGAACTTTTAAAATTCGACTACGTGATAGGAACCCTGTCTAGGCAATTCCGATTCTCTGTCATAGCTCAAAAAAAATAATTTCCTTAGTTGCACCAGTTCGCTTACCCAGCATCTCTGACAGAGCAGTCTTTAGGGAATCTTTAAAGTCTGCCAACTCACTGCACTCCCAGAAAATGTTCCTAGTTACCTCTTTCTTCCCCATCACTCCTGCTTTCTACCTGAGGAAAAATTCTTTGGAGTCTACTTGGGGTATAAAAATATCTATGTAAATACCTCCAAGCAAAGATAGTAAATCATCTAGAATTTTGTTGCATATTTGGAAGACATGCATATATCCCCATTGTTTTTTTTTTTTTTTTCTCAGATTGCTTATCCAGTCTCTCTTGCCAGTCCTTTCTAACCTACTGTGATTGATTCTTTTAGTTATCATACACTATTTTATATGCTGTACTAATTATTCCTTTCTTAACAATAACTTTTGTTGTAGATTCTACTAAAAACTCTACCAATGCTGTTCTTTCATTTAGGACTCCCGTATTTTTTTCTGTTTGCCTTCCCCATCAAGGATTAATATCACAGCATAGGCAATCTCAAACCTGCAGTACAAATAAGTTCTTGGCGTCTTCCCATTCTGTTATCTTTCCCTCTCTAGTTATTTATTCCCAATACCTTTGTTTCTTTGCCAGTTTTCCAGTAAATTCCAGCTCCCTCTTGCCTGTTGTCTGTATCCCTAATTACAGTCATCCCTGTTGGCAGAATCTCTTTTCACCATTCCTTTGTTGCTGTAGTTCTTAGAATACTTTCTGCTACTTCATGAATGTAATAGTTTATATGATTTTTATTATTCACCTTAAAGGTCTACATCCGTAATCCCAGTCTCTGCTTGTTCCTGAGCTTCTCCCCGTTTCATCATCTGTTTCCACTTTGAATTATAGATGTTCATCTGTTTCACTGTTGCAGTCATTACACTTGGGTTATCCTGCTGGCAGGCTACCCGCAGTCGACCTGAATTCCAAAGTCCTGGTCCGGCGTCTGTTGCTGTCGCCTCTTCCCCAACGTCAGTGCGCCAGGGGTATAAAAGATGCAGCTGACGCCATTTTCTTCAGTCTTTCTTGCCGCGCGGTGCCCGAAGCAAAAGCAGTTCCCAAGTGCCGGTCGGCCGACTTCTGAGATTTTCAAAAACGAATTTCAGATCCGAACTCTTCATTAAAGTTAAGTACCCCATTGGGGAAACTTTTTTTCTTGCTTCAGACCGATGTCAGAAAAAGTTAACAATTATATTTCTTGTGGGAAGCAAATACCTCATAAGGATTTTCATTCTTACTGTATTCCTTGCCTAGGCCCAGATCACAACGTTGCTAGCTGTCGGTTTTGTGCTAGATTTAACCAACGCACTATCAAGCGTCGGTACGATTTTGCCTTTCATTGCTTTGGCCGAAGATTTAATTATATAATGCTGTCGGAACAGCCGACGACCGGAGTTTATAAAAAGCGCAAGGAAAAAGAAAAGGACAGGCATCCGAGGTCCAAAACTGACGAGGCTTCCGCTAAGCCAGTTGCCGGTTCGCCGGTTCTCAGTGAGGCGCTTTCGCAGCCCCTGATGCCCGCTACCTCAGAGCCACAGGCCGCTGCCGACTCCCACGTGGAGCCAGCTAGGCCTCTGGATACTCAAGGTATTGGACACTCTGAAACTATTCCCTCAGATGGGTCCGGAGCCACTGAGCAGGCATCGGCTTCTGAGGGTGTTTTCAGACTAACACAGTTATATGTAAAGCCTACCTCAGCTTCTAAAGCAAAGACTAAAGCAATTCTAAAGACAAAAGAAACAAGTACAGCATTCTCCTGGACAGACTTCCATGCCTACCTAATTACCTTGATTAGGGGTTCCCATCCCCCTCCTGATAAGAGGCCTAGGCAAGAGACAGAATATGAATCTTCAGATCAGGTTTCCATTTCCTCTGACTCCTCTTCTGAACAGTAATACTCTCTTCCTCCCTATGAGGATTCTGATGCTGAAGAATCTATCCCTTCAGCCTCTTCTCCTGAGGATTATTCTTTTGGGGAAACCCTGCATACCATGAGGGAGCACTTCCACTGGGAGAGCCAAGACTACTCAGAATCAAAGAAAAGGCTTGGAAATTTTCTTTACTACCTCAGCACAGGCCTCTTGCTATTCCCCCTGTGTTAGACAGTGCAGATGTATTTTCAGAGTCCGGCCTTTCTCCTGACTCTTTACCCCCTGCCCCTGTTAAATCAGACAGATACTACAGGGTTCCAGATTCACATAGATTTCTTTATAAAAACCCTGCTGCTGACCCAAAAACTATTTCTCAGGGTCCCAAAGGGGTCAAGGCTTCTACCGCAAAAAACCCTATCCCCTCTGATAGGGATTCAAGGGCACTGGACAGATGGGGGGAAAAAGGTTTACACTTCTGCTACTTTGGCTGTGAGAGCTTAATATCAACAATACTTAATGTCACTGCTAAAACAGAAAATGTTGATAATTTTCTGATTGTGCAGAAAATAAGGAAATGCAGGATTTATTGCATGCAACTGAACAAGTGGGAAAGCATACATTACAATGTGGCTTTGATTCTCTGGAGGCCTCTTGCAGGGCCGCAGTTACGGGTTCTGTCATTAGGAGGCATGCTTGGTTAAAGGAACAGAATCTGCCTGCAAAATTATTGGATGCTCCATTACAGCATGATACTTTGTTTGGTGTTAAAGCAGAGGAGGTGTTGAAGAAAATAGAGGACAAAGCAAAATCTATGCAAACAGCAAAGGATTTCTTACAGGTACAGCCACCCAGATTAAGCAGGAACTGGCCTACAAAGACTTGGTCCTTTCCAGTGTCAGACAGGCCACAAAGAGGCAGATACAAACATCCCAGAGGCAGATCCCAGCCCCAGGGCTCATACAGGCCTAAACAATGGGGTGCTTCTACCTCCAAAAGCGGAGAAGACAAGTCACAGACATACAGGAAACAGTCCCAATGACTTTCCTCTGCCAGCACCAAGCACTTATCTTTTGGCAGCCCCCTTAGGGGGAAAACTAGCACTTTTTTCTCAAAATTGGTACATGATCACCCAGGACAAATGGGTCTTGAATATAGTGTCCCAGGGCTACAGGTTCCACTTTCACACCCTGCCAAGGGGAAAAGGTATGCCAGACCTGCCACACAATCAATGGGCAGAGGCACAAAAACAAGTTTCATCCCTCATGGACATGTGGGCCGTTCAGCAAGTACCACAGCAAGAGCAGAGACAAGGATTTTACTCAAGACTTTTCTTGGTACCCAGAAAGGACAAATCCTGGAGACCAATACTGGACCTGTCTATTCTAAATACATTTCTGGACGTTCCAAATGTACGTTCCAAAATTCAGAATGTTGACTCTGCAGCAGCTTCTGCCCATACTGGGCAAGAAGGCTTGGCTCGTAACTTTGGACCTAAAAGAGGCATACCTGCATGTTCTAATCAGACAATCTTGCAGAAGATACCTCAGATTTATAGCTGGCTCAATGCACTACCAATTCTCTGCACTGCCCTTTGGCTTATCTACTACGCCCAGGGTCTTCACAAAATGCCTCACACCAGTAATTGCATTTTACAGACAAAGAGGAATTCAAATATATCCTTACTTGGACGATTGCCTTATTCAAGTAGAGAACAAGGACATTCTAATAAAGCATCTTGCGTTTGTAAAAAGATTATTAATTTGCCTGGGGTACACAGTAAACAAAAATAAATCAAAACTTGTACCCTCTCAAGAGATAATATTCCTGGAGCTAGCTTAAATACAACTGCCCAGATGGCTTATCTCACGCCAGACAAACAAAGGCAACTGACTTCTTACTTCAAAATGTTGTCAACAAAGACCCAGTTATCTGCAAGAAAAATTCTGCAGACTATGGGCTTTGTGGCATCCTGCATTCTGCTAATTCCATATGCCAGACTGCATATGAGGAAACTACAATGGTATCTAAAAAGTGTTTGGACTCAACATCGCCACAGCCTGGAAACATTAATTACCCTCATTCCTTGCCTGCAGCAGGAGTTTCGATGGTGGGCACAGGCCTGTCACCACAACAAGGGACAGCCATTTAATCTACCCACAGCCAGGCAGACAATAACAGACGCATCAGATTATGCCTGGGGGGCCCACATGGCAGGAAAATGTACTCAGGGCACATGGCCCACAAGCCAAATGCATCTTCATATCAATCAAAAAAAGATGCTAGCTGTTCAGAATGCCCTGACAGCTTTCAAGGATCTACTTCATCCGGGACAACTACTGATAAGGATGGACAATACTACAGTCATGTGGTACATAAACAAGCAGGGAGGCACACATTCCTACCCCCTCTGCAGACAAGCCATGACTTTGTGGGACACAGCACTGACTTATCAAGTACACCTGCAAGCGCAATTCCTGCCAGGAAAAAAAAGTACTCTGGCAGACTAAGCAGAAACCTCACGGATCCCCACAAGTGGAAACTGGATGCACAAGTCTTCAGCATGATAAAGAAATGGGGACGCCCAGACATGTATCTATTTGCCTCCCCTCACAACTGCCAACTACAGAGATTCTGCACAAGAACTTATCACAATCAAGCATGGAAAGTGGATACTCTATCATTCAGCTGGAAAACCCTAACAGTATATGCCTTTCCTCCTCTGCCTCTCCTCCCCAAGGTACTCCTAAAGGTCATACAAGAGAAGCCAAAAATTATTCTGATTGCCCCAGACTGGCCCCGCCAGCACTGGTACCCAATCCTAAAGAGCTTGTCTCAAGGCCCAGCCTGGACATTACCTCTAACTCCTCACTTACTGACCCAACAAAACAATCAGATCCTGCACAGCCAACTCAGGACCCCAAATCTGGCAGCATGGCGGATAATGTGGCCATTCAGAACACACCTCTCTCTAAAGCAGTGATGGATGTTATTTTGGAGGCCAGTACCAGAGATTCTGTGCTTGGAACCAGGCACAAGGAATTGACACATTTGTTCCAAATATTCCTCAGATTTTACAATACCTAACTGAGATGCTGGACAAAGGCCTATCCTTTTCATCAATTAAAATCCATGCCTCTGCCATTTCAGCTCATTACAATATGGATCCACCTATTTTTTCACATCCATTGCTAAGGCAGTACCTCAGAGGGGCCAAAAACATAAGACCTCCAAGGAGAGCACCAATACCTGCATGGGACCTCAACTATGTCTTGGAAAAACTCGCAATGCCGCCTTTTGAGCCAGCCAACACAGCTGACATAAAGTTCTTATCCTGGAAAACAGCTCTGCTCCTAGCAAAAACCTCTGCAAGACGAGTCTCAGAGTTACAGGCACTCATGGCTATGGAACCTTTTATCATTTTCCATCCAGACAGGGTTTCTCTGAGGGCGAACCCGACATTTATGCCCAAGGTAGTGTTCAGTGTGGCCCTTAACCAAACCATTCATTTGCCTACTTTTTATCCAAACCCACAGAATAAGGGTGAGAGACTCCTGCATTCTTTGGACATACACAGACAGCTGCGCTTCTACTTGGACAGAACTAAAGCTTTCAGAAAGACTGAGCAACTCTTAGTGGCATATGCTGCAGGATCACAAGGAAAGGCCATCTCAAAGCAGACTACTCAAAATGGATAGGTCACTGCATTCATTTCTGCTATTCACAACATGGCAAATCAGTGCCTAAGGCCATTAAGCCGCATTCAACCAGAGCAGTAGCCACTTCAGCAGCCTTCCTCAGAGGAGTACAAACCAAAGACATTTTAGAGGCTGCAACTTGGAGTTCAGTGCACACTTTTGCCAAGCACTACCACTTACCACTCTACTCTACTCTACTCTAAATCCAGAGCAGGCTTTGCCACTGCAGCTTTGCAGGGCCTTATAGTCTCTCCTAATCCTATTTAGACCCAGCCACCCAACCTCAGCTTTGGGATTCAACCCAAGTGTAATGACTGCAACAGTGAAACATGATGAACATAGTACAGTTGTGTACCTACCATAAATGTAGATGTTCGAGTGTATTCACTGTTGCAGTCCAGGTTACCCACCCACCATCCCCCTTTTCTTTGCTGGGACTTATCTGTACTTCTCTCTCCTATACAACCTATGTGGTGTATTTGCTTGTAGATGAAGGAAATGTTTATTTTAGTGCATGCATACTCTCTCACCGCATCTGTAAACCTTGTCTTAGGCCTTGCTCTTTTCCTGTTACCTGGCAGCTTCATCCTTAGCATCTTTTTCCCAATATACTCTGCATCCCTCCTCAGCACATGTCTAAACCAACGTAATCTTGCCTCTCTGGCTTTGTCTCCAAACCTTCCAACCTGGGCTGCCCTCTAATATACTTATTCCTAATCCTGTCCATCCTAGTCACATCCAGTGCAAATCTTAACATCTTCAACTCTGCCACTTCAAGCTCTGACTCCTGCCTTTTTGTCAGTGCTACTGTCTCCAACCCATATAACATAGGTCTCACTACCCTCTTGTAGACCTTTCCTTTCACTCTTAGTGGTACTCACCTGTCACAAATCACTCCTGACACTCTTCTCCACCCACTCCATCCTGCCTGTACCCTCTTCTTCACCTCTCTTCCACACTCACCATTACTCTGAACTGTTGATCCCAAGTACTTAAACTCATCCACCTTCGCCACCTCTGCTCCCTGCATCCTCACCATTCCTCTATCCTCCCTGTCATTCACACATATATATTCTGTCTTAGTCCTGCTGACCTTCATTCCTCTTCTCTCTAGGGCATATCTCCACCTCTCCAGGGTCTCCTCCACCTGTTCCCTACTCTCACTACAGATCACAGTGTCATCTGCAAACATCATAGTCCACGGGGACTCCTATCTGATCTCGTCTGTCAACCTGTCCATCACCATTGCAAATAAGAAAGGGCTCAGAGCTGATCCTTGATGTAATCCCACCTCCACCTTAAATGCATCCATCACTCCCACTGCAGACCTCACTGCTGTCACACTACCCTCGTACATATCCGGTACTACTCTTACATGCTTCTCTGATACTCCCGACTTCCTCATACAATACCACAACTCCTCTCTAGGCACCCTGTCATATGCTTATGAATAAGAATATTCATGATTCACTATCCCCACTTCATCCAACCTTCTCTCCCTCTCATTCTCTTCATTCATCAGCCCCTCAAAGTACTCCTTCCATCTGCTCAACACTCTCTCCTTGCTTGTGCGTACATTTCCCTCATTATCCTTTATCACCCTTACCTGCTGCACATCTTTATTAGCTCGCTCCCTCTGTCTAGCCAATTGGTGCAGGTCCTTTTCTCCCTCCTTAGTGTTCAACCTTTCATACAACCCTTCATATGCCTTATCCTTAGCCTTCGCCACCTCTCTCTTTGCCATGCACCTCATCTTCTTATACTCTTGTCTACTTTCTTCATCTCTCGAACAATCCCACTTCTTCTTCGCCAACCTCTTTCTCTATATACTCTCCTGTACTTCTTAATTCCACCACTAGGTCTCCTTGTCCCTCCTTCCTCTTTCCAGATGTCACATCAAGCACCTTTCTAGTCATCTCTCTTACTAGCTCTGCTGTAGTTACCCAGCTATTCGGTAACTCTTCACTGCCACTCAGTGCCTGTTTTAACTCTTCCCTGAACTCCACTTCACAATTACCCTTTTTCAATTTCCAGCATTTGATCCTTGGTGCTGCCCTCACACCTCATCCTCCTCTTCTTGATCACCAATGTCATCATTACAAACCACCATCCTATGCTGCCCAACTACACTTTCCCCTGCCACCACTTTACAGTCTCAAATCTCCTTAAGACAGGCCGTTCTACATAAGATATAATCCACCTGTGTGCATCTTCCTCCACTCTTATGTCACCCTATACTCCTCCCTCTTGTTAAAATACGTATTCACCCCAGCCGTATCCATCCTTTTCGCACAATCCACTACCATCTGACCTTCTGTATTCCTTTGCTTAACACCATACCTACCCATCACTTCCTCTTCCCCTCTGTTCCCTTTACCAAAGTGCCAATTGAAATCTGCTCCAATCACCAGTCTCTCACCCTTGGGTACAGTCATCACCACTTCATCCAACTCACTCCAGAATTTTTCTTTCTTATCCATCGCACACCCAAGGCATGCCTTCCCCCTCTTCTCCTCCTTCGACCAACAGTAGCCCAATTTCCACCAGCATCCTGTTGGCCAACAGTACTGGTGGCGGTTGTTGTTAACCCAAACCTCGACTGATCCGGCATGTATATCTGTACTGTTGTCCACATGTATGATTTGGCAAAATTTTGCGCCGGATGCCCTTCCTGACACAACACTCTCCATTTATCTGGGCTTGGGACCGGCACAAAGAAATGCACTGGCTTTTGCAGACTAAAAGGACTAAAAACATTTTAACTACTTGTATCTTGATATCCATATCTTCCTTCCATTTTTTAAGTTTTTGTATTATCTTTTGTTTAGTCTCTTCCCATATATCCTTAATTGCCACAACGGAATCATTTTTATCCATACTTCTAAATACTTCATTTTATCATGTCTCCATAAGTATGGATATTGCTGAATAAATTTATATGTGGTACATAATTTACTGCTATTGCCTTTGTTTTAGCTTCATTAATTTTGTATCCCAAAATGATTTGAAATTGCATCAGTATATTCCACAGCACTGTAATGTCCCTTTCTGGTTTTGTCAGGTATAAAGTAATGCTATCTTTAAACAGAGACAGCTTTTCTTGACAACCATACCAATTATATCCTTGAATCTGTGAGTCCCTTATTTTTTTGCTAGTGGTTCTAAATGTAATGCAAGTAAAGGGGAGAAAGGACACCCCTGCCTGGTTCCTCTGCTCAAGCAGAGACTGTCATAGAGGACCCCACACACTTTTTAATTTTCTCCTCAGATCCCTCATATATCCTCCTAATTAATCTTATAATTTTATCAGGGAATGCAAATGCTTCCATTTCCCAACTTATAAAGTCCCAGTTTACTCTCTCAAATACTTTCTCTGCATTAAGACCTATGAACAACAGTGGCATTTTCTTAAATTCTGTTTCCTTCTGGAGCGTCAGTGTTCTGTTAATGTTCACCTGCCCTCCACAAAACCACATTGATCTGTACCTATCAATTGTAGCATATTTTTTACAATTATTTTAGTAATTTTAGACATAAACTGGTTATAATCATGGTTTAATACTGAAATTGACCTATATGTAGCTGGATCTGATGGATCTTTACCCTCTTTAGGTATTATAGCTACCAACGCTTTCTTCCAGGATGTTGATACTACTTTTCCTGTTAGAATACTGTTAAACAAAACCTTCTAGATCATCTTCAATTTTTTAAGCCATCATAAAGCCAGTAAATCCAAACTTTTATTAAAACAGTAAAATATCTCGAGCGCCTCAGCCCACTGGCCTTTAAAGAGTCAATCATTTTTTTCCCTTCTAGTTTCCAAACTTCCACAGGAATACCATCTATTCATGGGGACTTTCCTGTAGCTTGGTTATGCATCACTATTTTTATCTCATGTCCTCCTATTCTGTTAGTAATTGAGCCTTCCTCTACCGCTAACCTTAGCATATTTATTTTTTCTGTTAACATTTCCATTTGTACCTGTTCTTGATTTCCATATTTCTCTGCTTTACACAGACTTTCATAGAGTTTCAGAAATATTTCTAATACTTCTACAGGATCCCTTGTTATCTTCCTTGTTATAGGCTCCCTAAGCATGGTGACAGCCCTTTCTACTTTGTTGACCGAGTCAAGTTTTTTTTCTCTAGAGGTATCAAAAAACAGTTGCTTACCAGCAATCTTTCTAAACTCATGCATGTTATCAAGGTATTCCCTTATTTTCTGTTTTGCAGTCTGCAGTTGCTTCTCCTCTTGTTCTGTGAGATTCCCCTTGTTTTGCAGTACATTATCATTTGTCAGCCCCTCTAAATATTATTACTTCTTAACCATATCTCTACTTCTTTTATTTCCACACTATTTTTATACGCCACTTTAATTTTATCCCACTCCCTAGCTATGTTTTCAGAAGAAATTTCTATCTTCTGTAATATCTTCTGAATAATTTCCACTACCCATTCCTTAAATTCTTCTCTTTTCAGCAGATAAGTGGGAAAACATCAGTATCTCAATTTTATTTCATTACCCTGTGTATTTATTTTAGTTATGGGCGCATGATCTGAAATAGTTATTGGGTGAATATCAAGACCTTCAATTAAATGCACATGTTCTTGTGAAATGTAAATTCTCTCTAGCCTAGCCCAGTTTTTGTATCGTGGGGAATAATAGTGTAAATTCTACTGGAACTCCTAGTACTGAATTCACATCTTCCATGCCAAATATTTTCCTACATTTCTGTAAAGATCTACCCTCCTTTGTCATATTTTCCTTTCTGGACCCCCAGAGAAATCTTCATTATTGCAAATCAAATTCCGATCCCCATCTAGAAGTAATACTCTTTGCTGAAAGCTGGTTATTTCTCCCAGAATGACCTTAAGCTCGATTTATAGCACGTTTCTGTGGAATATAAATACATGCCAGTGTAATCCTCTTCCTTTGCCAGTAGTCCCTTAGTACTATAAATCTACCATTATGTTCTATTTTTATCCTGTTATATTACTTTTGGAGCTCCTCTTGCAGTTAATATAAGTACTCCTCTCTTCCTTTGCCCCAGGTATTCAGCTGAATAACCATCTTGAAAACCTTTCTTAATCAAATTCACGTGTTCAGTTATTTCCAGGTGTGTCTCCTGTAGCATAGCTATTTGCGCTCTACATTTTTTAATATAGTTCACTACTCTTTCTTTTTTATATTTATCAGTGACACCAGTAGTGTTTAAAGACATTATAGAAAGCATCATATTCTTAATAGATTATTATTCCCACCTTTTATGTGTAACAGCTTTTTTTGTTAAATGTCTAGTTTCAGCTTTTGTGTTGCACGATTATACTATTTGTCAGCTTAATCTTTCCTACAATTGTTTCTTGCTGTCTCCATTTGAGCCTATGTCACATATTACAGAACTTTTTGTTTTATTGAAAACCCTCAAACAACAACACACAATGCCCCCATACCCCCTAAAACCAGTTAACTTAACAATAATAAGACAAAACTATGCACATCTTTAGTTATTGAAGGTTTACCCTCCTTATAGGAACAAATGTTCCAAACTGACAGTTACACACACACACACACACACACACACACACACACACACACACACACACAGACTCCAGCTAACCTAAAAGAAAGGTTATCCATGCTAAGATGTATAGTATAGCCCATGGGTTCTGTTAAGTACTGTCTGGTTTTGTCTTTTCATAGTTCTCTCAGCTGAGAAAACACGTGAATGCTTTCAGGGAACATTTTCTACAATCCATTCCTCTTCATCAGATTGTCTGCTAGAGACACGAGAACCAGCCACAAAACTTTTTACTAGAAAAAAGCCTTATAATTTTCAATATTCTTTTTCATTGACTTGCTTTCTTTTAAAACTTGTTACTAGATTAAGCTAATAGGCTTAACCCAATCATTCCCCTATGCAAGAGTGAGAAAAAGCACACTAATTTTTCGTTTGCCATGCTCTTTTAACCATATCTGATTTTTTTTCATTGCAATACCTACGTTTCTTAAAACTGAACAAGGAGAAAGAGAGAAAGAAACAAAAAGAAAAAAAAAACAGGAGCACCTATTTACATTAGTATCCTCATTATATTTAAAAATAACTGAAAAACTTTAGTTTGTAACGTGCAAAGAAAATCATGCACCATTTAAATAGTACTGTTAAGGAAAAAATGGTTTTACTTACAGTTAACTTTGCCCTTCCTCTTCCCCTCTCCTGAGTATTTTTCTGAACATTAATGACATGAAGTAGGGCATATGCATTAGAGTCCCATACAATTTTAACAAGGGCCATAAAAGTCCAGTATTTCCAGATTTTCTTGATGCCCTTCTATTCCTATGTTGCAGTATTCTAGTATTGGGATTTTCTGCTTTCAGGCGACTCGTACGTCGGTTCTTATACAAAAGCTTCAGCTTGGCTGTTGCAGTGTGCATGGGAAGTCACACGTAGGCCGTAAACCAGGGCCTTAAATGTGATGTCTGCATGCACAATCCTCAGAACTTTTTAGCCCCAGATGACCTTTGCATCGTACGGTCGCTTCTTCACAGACCATATTAAAGATAAGTAACCTGTTGGGTTTCTAATTTACTTATTTTTTGCCGCTTGTTATTGCTTAGGCTTGGTTGTTGTAGCCTTTAGCTGATGTCAGGTAAAAACGGAAAGTGCCAGTGCGGGAGCCAGATACCCCATAAAGATGCCCATGATAGGTGTGTTTTTTGCTTAGGCAGGGTACACGATCACTCATCCTGTGCAATTTGTCAATCTTTTGTGCCTAAAACCCTGTGCAGCCATCTGGTTGCTTTAAACCTCTACCTTGAAAAGCATCGCCTTAAGCGGTTATCCCTTAGAATGGACCCTGCATCAGAGGCTGCACCCAAACCTCTGTGTAAGAAGGCCAAAATTCCTAGGCCTTCCTCGCCTTCCGCTCCGCTTCCCGACCCACTGGCAACTGCCGATCTAGGGGTTGAGACGCACTTGGTGGATCTGTCAACTGCAGCATCATCCTTTGAAGCCATTGCACAGCCAACAACTGGCATGTCCTCGGAGCTTATCCAGACAATGACTACCGTCGATGTTGAGGGGGAACCAATTTCGGTGGTACCTCCAACCGGGTTCCAGACTTCAGATGTGTTAATCTCCAAACCCAATGCCAGGCTGCTCCCTACTTCCACCCCGGCCAAAAAGAAGCAGAAAACTAAACATACCTTTTTCTCTACAGAAGCCATGCTAGACTGGCAGACCTTCACCTCCTCTCTCATGCAGGCCTTTATGGCCCTCAGGCCTTAAGCCTCAGCCCCCTCCACTCTGCCTGTGTTGAACCCTAGGCCTGCTTCTGCCTCTTCCCTCCCACCCATGACCCCTCACGTCAGGGAGGAAGAGCATGATTCTTCCTTCTCTTCCTCAGAGGATTCCATTTCATATGTATCCCAGATTGCTTCCCCTAAGAATATTTCTCTCCCGATGAGGAATCTATGGAAGGGGATTCTCCTCCTAAGGATATTGCGTTTGGTGAGACCATCACCAAAATGGATTACTTTAAATGGGATACGTCCCAAATAACTGACACCCAAAAAAGGTGCTCTGAGCTGCTGCAAGTAGAATCACCCTTCCCTTCGGCGGTCTCCTGGTTCTACCTCATTACCTGGATGCCTTCCACTCAGTTTCTAGGGCTCCAGACTCCCAGCCTCCAGCCCCTAAGCATCCTAACCGCTTCTATAAAGTACCAGAGGACCAGAAATTCCTGGTTAAACCACCCTTGGCAGGTCCAGCTGTGATTGCCACCACTGCAGATAAGCAATCTAGACTGCTGCCTTCTGCCTCCCTCCTACCCACAGATAAAGATAGCAAGTATCTGGTTAGGCTGGGAAAGAAGGGTATACACATCTTCCACTTTGGCTTTCAGAGCATAAATTATCAGACCCACATGACCAAGTACTCACTAAACTTGGTTTCTCAAGCCTACTACATGCTGGCATCTTTGCCAGACAGTCCCAAGAAGACTGACATTACCTCCAAGCTTTCCTTTGCACAGTAGGTAGCCAGGTATTCCATCAGATGCAGCTATAATGCTGCAGAAGCATCTGGCAGATCTGCAGCATCTGCTTCTGTTCTCAGGAGATATTCATGGCTAAGATTTCAGAACCTTCCAGAGGATTTCAAGTCCAAGATCTTGGATGCCCCACTGGACCACAATGTCCTTTTTGGTAAACAATCTGCAGACCTTTTTTAAAAATCTGCAGCAGAAAAGAAAAGAACTACAAGACGTCAAGCTTCTTCTGGTGTCGCCTATTCCCAGGTATTATAGGAACTACCCTGCTAAAGCCACGTTTGTGGTTCGCAATCCTCAGGCTTCTACCTCCTCTTCCAGACATAGAAGAGGAACTAGAAGACTCACCACCTCCAGACCTTCTGCTCCACCTCATCAACCCAGACAATCCTTTCAGGACAGAGGAAGCCCCAGTAATGTGTGACTGCCTTGCCCACCTACCTCTCTCTGCCCGCCTTTCCCACTGTCTTCCCCTTTGGCAGTCCATCACCACAGACCAATGGGTCTTAACCATTATCCAAAAAGGGTACTTCCTATCTTGGAAAGAAAACTCACCCAGGAAAAGCATTCCATTCCCCCCCCAGAAACCAAGCCCATCTCATGCCACAAGTTCTGGCAGACCTTCAAAAGTTAGGCACCATAGAACCTGTCCCCTCAGGACATGAAGGAAAGGGTTTCTACTCCCATCTCTTTCTGATCACCAAAGAAGATGGGCCCTGGAGACCCATTTTGGACCTGTCCTTCCTAAATCTTCACCTTCAGGTGCCCTCATTCAGAATGCTTTCTCTCCCCACCCTGCTGCCTCTAATTCCAGCCAAAGCTTTCATGGCCACCCTGGACCTAAAGGAAGCCTACCTACACATACCTATCAGGACTTCCCACAGACGATTCCTGCGTTTTTCTGGACCTTCCTCTCATTTCCAATTTACTGCCTTGCCCTTTGGTTTATCCACCCCCCCCCGAGTCTTTGCAAAGTGCCTAGCCCCAGCAATTGTCTTCTGCAGAACTCGGGGAATCCAGATTTACCCTTATCTGGACGACATGATACTGGCAGAGTCCAGAGATACTCTCTCAAGGCATCTGCACTTCACCATGTCCTTTACGCAGAATCTAGGGTTCACCATCAACCTTCCAAAATCCTCCCTGGTCCCAGGCCAGGGCAAGAATTTCCTAGGCTGCAGAATCAGAACAGACAAAAGGAAGGCCTTTCTCCCACAGGACAAGGTTCTTTCTCTGACTTCCCACTTCCAGGAAACCCCACTATCCCAGAAGGTGATGGCAAGGCAATTTCTCCATCACCTGAGTTTAATGGCAGCTATCATTCCCATGCTACCACTGGCAAGAATGCACATGCGTAAACTACAGTGGTACCTCAAAAGCATCTGGTCCCAACACCTACATCACTTAGAGCAAGTTTTTCCCCTCCTTCCTTGTCTAAAGACAGAAATCAGCTGGTGGATCCAGCAAGTCCAACTAAACCAAGGGCTCCCACTACAACTCCCCAACCCAAACAATGCATACAGATGCATCAGATTCAGGATGGGGAGCAACTCTAGCTTCCTACAGGATTCAAGAAAAGTGGCATCCCTCTCTACAGGCCAAGCGCATCAGTATCAGGGAAATGACAGCAGTCTGCTTGGCTCTGAAAACCTTTATTTCCCTTCTTGTTCCAGGTGTGCTCCTGATAGTGACCAGCAACACCACAGTTATGTGGTACCTCAACAAACTGGGAGGAACAAAGGCCTATCAGCTTTGCAGACTAACCCTGCTGATATGGGACCTAGCCTCTCGGCACAACTTAGTCCTGCAGGTGGCCTACATCCCCTTACAAGGCAACCACCAAGCAGATCTCTTGAGCAGGACTTTTTCACCTCAGCACAAATGGATGCTGAACAGGGAGGTCTTCCTAGACATAGTCCATAGTTTCCCCAGAATAGGCAACTGCAGACCTTCTGCCCAAAAACCTACTCCCCTCTAGCATGGAGATTGGACGCTTTCAGCATCTCTTGTGAGGGGAAGTTCCTTTATGCCTTCCCCCCATTCCCACTGACTCAGAAAGGCCTCCTGAAAATACAGAAGGACAAACCAAAAATCTTGTTAGTGACTCCCTACTGGCCAAGGCAACACTGGTTCCTCCTACTTCACAAGCTAGCCAAGGGCAATCACTTCGTTACCCTACAAAGTGGGCCTACTGACACAAGGCAAAGGAACTCTCCTGCACCCACACTTCAGATGTTATCCCCGACTCTGTGGGTGATAAACTTTTGATCCTGTTCAGCACCATTACTCAGAGGATGTGCTTTCTGTCCTAAGGGAGGCAAGGAAACCTACCACTAGAAAATCTTACCTGGCTAAGTGGGAAAATTTACAAAATGGTGTCTGCACAAGGGAAAGGACCCTTGCTCTGCTGAGGTCTCCCTGTTCTGTCCTATGTGTGTCAATTGATTAAACGTGGGCACTCTTATTCTTCTGTAAAAGTACACCTTTCTGCTATATCAGCCTGCCTGCCACTTGACCCCCCCCCCCCCTTGCTAGCCAGGCTCGACATAAAGCTGTTCCTTAAAGGGGTCTTACACATGAGACCACCAAAGAAACCTATCCCTCCGCCCTGGGTCCTTAACTACATCTTAGAGAAGCTAAACCAGCATCCTTTTGAACTGGCTAGGGCCTCTTCCCTACAGATGTGTACATGGAAGGCGGTCCTTCTGTTGGCTATCACTTCAGCCAAAAGGGGTGTTAGAGTTGCAGGCTTTAACGGCCTGTTCCCCTACACCATCTTCTACAAAGACAGAGTAGCCCTGCGAACCAATCCATCCTTTATGCCCAAGGTGGTCAATGACTTGCATCTTAACCAATCTATCCATCTACCCACTTTCTTTTCCTCCCCCACTAACGAAGGGGAGTAGATTCTGCACTCCTTGGACATTCACAGGCAACTAAGGGTTTACCTGGACAAAACCAAAACCATTAGGAAAACTAACCATCACTTTGTCTCCTTTCACCCCTGAGCCCTGGGCAAGGCAGCCTCCAAGCAAACCATCGCATGCTGGATTAGGAAAATTATTTGCCTCTGTTACTCCCACCATGGAAAGGAACTTCCAGTGTGAGTAATGGCCCATTCCACTAGTGCTGTGGCTGCCTCCAGGACCTTCATGAAAGGTCTAGACACAGCACCCATTATGGAAGCACCCACATGGACCACTATCTACACTTTCACCAAACATTACAAACTGGACCAAGTTTCCCGAGCTAGGGCAGGATTCGGCAGGGCAGTCCTACAGGGTCTTGTAGAATCCTCTTCAACTGCCATCACCCTCTCATCCGCATGAGCTGTGATATGCTCCCACTACTAGAATATTGCAACCTAGGAATCGAAGGACATAGAATAGTTGTGTAAAGTCTTAACCATAACCAGAGACCAAACTGGATTTCAGGGAAACCTTATGGCAGATAACCCTGGAAGCTAATAGAACCCCAGGGCTTAATGATTCTATTTCAATTTTACCTTTGTTAAAGCTTAGATCTGCCAAACTTTAGATATGGCCTTTTTATAAATCTGACAATATATCATGATTCATATCAAATGAATAGAGAAGAAAAAAATATTTTATTTACTTAATATTCTGTTTCAAGGACATTAGTTTAATATGTATATATAACTTAAGTAACAATTTGTAACAATTCATCATGACGCATTAACAGCGGTTTTATATGAGTATGGCACTTTAGATCTTGCATACCCGTAAACGCTCTTACTAGTTATAGACAGCGTTGATTTGTATCTTGAATTATGTTTTCAGGATTTGCAGCCTTCAGCCAGCAAGTTTTTAAAAATCTTTATAGCAGACTGATTTTTTATAACATGTGTTATTTTTAAATAATTGTTCTTATATACAAAGCGTTTGATATGTGAGCACTTTCATCAATGAGGAGCATACAGGCTAACACAATTTGAATGCACTAGGTCACTTTAATTCTTGATCAGAGAAAGTGTATGATTGTTTAATTGGATTAATTAAATGTTTTACAAATGATATATAAAGTGAAGTTAAATTATCAGTAAGTAGATCTGATGAAGCGTGCATGGTGCACACGAAAGCGCTCATCCTTTGTTTTATGTTTTATGGAATAAAGAAGAAGGTTTGTACAAATTTGGACTTTCTCGTGGTGTATCCTACAGTTCGTATTGTCAGATAAATCTGACAATGGTAGTGTGTATATAATACAGTTTCATATATTTTAATATTGTTATATTCTGCTCAAGCATCAATTATCAGTCATTTATAAATTTTATTTATATTTTTGACATAATTAATATTATATATTCATACATTTTACAAAATAGGAGTTTTTTTATTTATATTTTGTATATTTAATTCATTTTTACATTTTAGAATTTTAGTAATAAATAGTTATATGTTTTTAAAGATATTAATTAACTTATTAATCATTTAAGGGGGGGTTGTATAAATGTATGTAATTAGAAGTGTTTTTCATTATGCCTGAAGAAGTCTGAGGGATTCTTCAATGAAAACACCTTGTGCAAATTCAGCATTGATATTTTGTGATTAAAACGTTTCTACGTACAGTGCTGCCATCGTCTGGTTTTTGGTTACTGAGTTTAAAATCTTAACCATAACCATCAGTGTCCTTTTCTTCCATATTCCAGTATTCCTTCCCACCCACTAGTCCCCCCAGTTTATTTTCCTTTACCTGTCCTATCCATACTACAGTAGGACACCAGGTCACACACCTGAAAACCACTGACATTCCTCCTGCTGGGCCTTATACTCTGCCTGCTGGCCTTCAAGTTCTGAGGATTGTGCATGCAGACGTCACATTTAAGGCCCTGGTTTATGGCCTACGTGTGACGTTCCATGCACACTGCAACAGCCAAGCTGAAGTTTTTGTATAGGAGCTGACATACGAGTCGCCTGAGGGCAGAAAATCCCACAACTAAAATACTGCAATATGGAACAGAAGGACATCTATGGTTATGGTAAGATTTTACACAACTATTCTTTCTATCATGTTTCACAAATATAATTAGAAGAAGAAACACAAATACCAACCTTTCTGGTAAAGAAGTCCCACTAAAGAAAACAAAAACAAAATTAATCCAGCAAGACAGAATGACTCCAGAATGGCCAGTTTCAATAAAAAACTTTTATTGTCGACACCACAAGCACTTTCACAGACTAAGCTGCTTCTTCAGGTAATGTCTATCAAACTAAAAAAACTCAGTTTAAATACCATGTACTACCTCTCTTGATTAGTCATGAGACATCAAGGCACTCATTATTTAAACAGTCACATAAATACATATGCATAGCACATAAGAACAAAAATCATAATACATTCATAAAAATGCATATGTAACATATATATATATATATATATATATATATATATATATATATATATATATATATATATATATATATATATACACGAATAAAAAGGAAAAAAAAATATTCAACCTCTTAGGTTCCTAGATTTCAGCTTAGGTTTTATAGGGACCACATCACTGAATCCACGCCCACTATCACCTGTATTTAATGATCCACTTAGACTCAAGTTGCTCAGTACTATTCCTGATGTCACCTCCTCTTAAAATCTCGTGCACCCTCCCTATAACCAAAAACTTAAAAGTATGCTCATTACCGCTGGCAATGACATGTTTTGCAAGGGCATTAGTTTGATTCCCTTTGCTAATATGATACAGATGTTCCTTTATTCTTTCTGTAAGCATTCTGTCCTTCTTGCCAATGTAAAATTTTGAACACAATAAGTAGTGGGCCAAGTAAATAACGTCAAATGTGCTGCAAGTAAAAACTTTGAACCAATTTACTCTATCCTGGGCAGGGTGTTTGAAATAAAACTGCTGTCAATGTAAGTGCATACAGTGCAAGTGCCACATGCTGAAGTGGCATTACTGCTATATTCAAGTTTGTTCCTTGAGTAACATAAGGTCCTTTTTAAGGATTTTATGTTCCTAAATACAAACCTGGGGGTGGGCTCTATCACTCTGGAAATATCTTTGTCTGTCATAAGGACTTTCCAGTGTTTTTTAATAACATTCATGTACATGGAAACATTACTAGAATAATGCAGGGGTGCCCTCAGTTTACACTGATTGTTCCTATTATACATTACTCTGTCTGATGCAGGTTTTGAAAAATAAGGTTTAGCTGTGGTCCCCCTCAAGCTTTTAACCCTCTCTACATTTTCAACTATTTCTTGGTCACTATAACCTCTCATCCTTAAACAATGCTGTGTAGTTTCTGCCTGCTCTTGTAACTCCTTTTTATGTACATTTAACCTGGAGGCTCTAAAAACTGATTCTTAACCACGGTCCCAGTTACTAAAAATGTGGGTGGGGTGCATACTATGCTTATGCAAAAGATGGTTGACATGATATGGTTTCTTATACAATTTAGTAAAAATGGAGCTATTCCCATCCACTTCAACAGTAACATCAAGAAAATTCATACTGTGTGTTGATGCATTCGTAGAAAAATGTAAATAATTAGTTGTATTACTTACATACACCTCAAACTCTCTTTACTGCTGTTTAGTGCCTACCCACAGAAGAAACAAATCATCAACAAACTTTCTATAAAAAGGAGTAAATCAGGAGTAGGGTCCCTCAGGTATATGCTCCATTTCCCACATATCCATCACAGTGCTGGCGTAGTTATTGGCACACTAAGTGCCCATAGTTATGCCATGACGCTGCCAATAGATGGAATTATTAAATACAAAAACGTTATTTTCCAACACTATTCTCAGTATAGTACAGACAACGGAGATTTCCATCTCTCCCAAGTTAGAAAAAGTATGAAAAAGCTGTACAACCTTCAGGACCGCTTCATCATTAGTTATAACTGTGAATAAGGAGGGGGTGACATCCATAGTGACAAAAATAAATTCATGCATAAAAATTTCATTACCATTGTTGGCATCTAAAAAAGCAGTTTGTTCAGAAAATGCTCAGTGTCCCTCAAAGTAACCATATTTTTATTTAACAATGGTCTGAAAGTTTTTTTCCAAATAGAGAGGGGCTCTGTTGGCCAATTGCATCCTGCCGCAATAGGGCGCATAGTGGGATTTTGTGCATTTTTATGAACGTTTGGAAGACCTTGTATTATAGGCAGTAGTGGGTCTATAACCATAAAATAACCAAGTTCTTATCTATCATTTTCTCTAGATACAACTTGTACAGTGAATGTGTGAAAACTAGCTTCATGGACTCAACTTGTTTTGCTTAATAGTTAAGTAAAACTTAACTGTCTGCTAGTATATTGTTCATAGCTTCATTATACCAAATGGTGCCCATTATAACAATTGGTCCCTCCTTGTCTGCAGGTTTAATTACAATCTTATCATTTTCTTCTAACTTTTTTAAAGCACTGTAATCATCCTTGCTTAAATTGTAATGCATTTTACATTTCTTGCACTGATTGTAAATACTGTACATTTCATCAACACACAGTTTCTCAAATGCACTAATCAAAGGATTTAACACAGGTACAAAAATACTTTTGTTTTTCTTTTCTTTTTTTTTTAAACCCAGCATTATTATAAACGTGGTTCTCAGACATTACATTTTCATCCTTGTACATAAAGTTTAACATTAGATTCCTTGCAGTTTAACATCAAATATAACTTTAGTGAAGTCTGACGTTTGTGTAGGAATAAATGAAAGTCCCTTTTATAAAACGCTTCTTTCACACTCTGTAAGATGATATGCAGAAAGATTTAAAATTAAGTAATTGAAAATAACATCAGTCAACCTACTGGTTTCTTTGTACTGGGAGCACTCAAGTGGGTCTCTTCTTTCCTTTTGTTTCTGCTGCGACTCCTTGAATGAGTGCTCTGCTTTTCCAGCTTCCATTCCTTGCAAAGTAAAGGGATTGAAAACTTCTGGACAAAAGGGTGTCTTGTAACATTGACTTTTTTTCTGAACAATATGTTTGCTCTTTTAAGATGCTAACACTGGTAAGGAAATTTTTATGCATGAATTTATTTTTGTCACTATGGATGTCACCTCCTTATTCACTGTTATACCTAATGATGAAGGGGTCCTTAAGGTTGACAGTTTTTGCATACATTTTCTAACTTGGGATAGATGGAAATCTCTGTTGTCTGTACTACATTGAGAATTGTTGGAAAATAATGTTTTTGAATTTAATAATTCCATCTATTGGCAGTGTCATGGCATAGCTATGGGTACTTTGTGTGCCAATAGCTACGCCAACACTGTGATGGCTACGTGGGAAATGGAGCATGTACTTGAGGGACCCTACTCCAGATTTGCCTTTTTACAGAAGGTTTGTTGATGATTTGTTTTTTTTTTTCTTTGAGTAGGCACTAAACAGCAGTTAAGAGAGTTTGTGGTGTATGTAAATAATACATCTAATTATTTACGGCTGTCTACGAATGCATCAACACACAGTATGAATTTTCTTGATGTTACTGTTGAAGTGGATGGGAATGGCTCAATTTTTACTAGTATAAGAAACCATGTCATGTCAACCATCTTGTGCATAGGCATAGTATGCACCCCACCCACATTTTAAGTAATGTGGTTAAGAATCAAGGTTTTAGAGCTTCCAGGTTAAATGTACGTGAACATGAGTCTCAAGAGCAGGTAGAAAATACACAGCATTGTGTAAGGATGAGGGGTTATAGTGACCAAGGACTACTTGAAAATGTAGAGATGGTTAAAAGTTTGAAGTGGACAACAGCTAAACCTTATTTTTCAAAACCTGCATCAGACAGAGTAATGTGTAATAGGAACAATCAGTGTAAACTGAGGGTACCACTGCATTATTCTAGTAATGTTTCCACATACATTATTTTTGTTAGAAAACACTGGAAAGTCCTTATGACAGACAAAGATATTTCCAGAGTGATAGAGCCCACCCCCAGGTTTGTATTTAGGAACATGAAGTCCTTAAAGACCCATGTTACTCAAGGAACAAACATGAATATAACAGTAGTGCCACTTTAGCATGTAGCACTTGCAGTGTATGCACTTTCATTGGCAGTACTACTTTCACATACCTTGACCAGGATACAATATATAGGTTCAAAGTTTTTTCTACTTGTAGCACCTCCCACGTTGTTTACCACTGTTTATTGTGTTAAAAATTTTGCATAGGCAAGATAGCTAGAACGCTTAGAGAAAGAACAAAGGAACATCTGTATCATATTAGCAACAGGAATAAAACTAATGCCCTTGCAAAACATGTCCTTGCCAGTGGTACTGAGCATACTTTTAAGTTTTTGCTTATAGGGTGGGTGCACGAGACTTTAAGAGGAGGTAACATCAGGGATAGTACTGAGCAACTTGAGTCTAAGTGGATCATTAAACAGAGGTGATAGTGGGCATGGACTCAGTGATGTGGTCCCCATAAAACCTAAGCTGAAATCTAGGAACCTAAGATGTTGAGTGTTTTTGCCTTTGTATTATTGTATTTTTATATTTATATATATATATATATATATATATATATATATATATATATATATAAATAAAAGTTTGTTACATATGCATTTTTATGAATGTCTTATGATTTTTGTACTTGGGTGCTATGAATATGCTTTTATGTGACTGTTTAAGTAATTTGAGTGCCTTGATGTCACATGATTAATCAAGGAGGGTGGTATAGGGTATTTAAACTGAGTTTTTTTTTTTGTTTGCTAGACTTTATCTGAAGCAGCAGCTTAGTCTGTGAAAGCGCTTGTGATATCGCGAATAAAAGTTTTTTATTGAAACTGGCTGTTTTGGAGTCCCTCTGTCTTACTGGATCACAAATGTAATTATTGCTTTGTAGTCCCACATTTGTCAATTTCCGGGTTACTGATTTCATTCTCCAAACGTTAATCACATGATGTAGAGCATATGCTTTAGAGTCCCCCTACAAATCTAACAAAGTCAGAGAAAGTCCAATATTTCCAGATTTTCTTATGTTCCTGATCATTTCCTTCTCTCAAACCTTGCCTCTGCTTCATTTCCAGTTTGTTCTGGATTCTTCTAGTCAACTCTTGTGCTTTTTTTTCCATTCTCAATAATTTTTTTTGTTGAAACAATGGTAAAGGTACAGTCTCTCTGTAGTCGTTATTAACCAGAAGAAGAATCTCCTGTTTCACAGCTCACTTCTTGTTGGACAGACTTTTGTATTTCTTCTTTAGCATGTACTTCATCAAAAAAATTATTTTGGTTCTCCATGGAAAAATATTTTGAAGATAGTTAGGTACAGCAGTTTGAATCTCACACCTGCTTCTCGACTTTCCCTGAGTAATGGGATAAGTTTACTCCTCTTCTGCCAGGTGTATAATGGGTAGTCATTTTCCACAAACACTCTGCTGTCTCCAACTTTAGTACCTTGTCCTGCCACAGTTTTGTCAGAATCAACTCCTTCTGCTGGTAAGATTGTATCTTTACTGTTAAAGGTCTTGGTTGTTTTCTTATAGCCAGGGTTGGAGCATAGACACGATGTGGTGTTTCAGTTAACAATTTCTGTTGTGGAATACCAGTCCAGTTGCTTATTTGTGCTTCCTTCCAGCTGAAATCTGTCCTTGTGCAGTCACATCCTATTCAGCCAGCATTTTCTTCATTTTGACTGAGTTCTGCAGTTTTATCAGTTTATCTGAATATTTGTTTAAAGCTTCTTTGATTTTTTTCCAGACTTTTATTGTTTGAGTTGATATTCTGCATAAGTGTTTCATTTATTTTAGTCAGGTTTGTGTGCAGTTGCCTTATACCTTCCTCTTTGTTACTAGAACTCGTGTCTGGAGCTTGCACTGCTTTTTCCTGAACAGCTACAGTATTTTTCATAGTCAGTGTTTTTTCATCACCTTTTGCAGCTGATTTTCCTTTAGGTCCTCTGTATTTCTTTTTTCCTGGCATCCAGGAAGTGCACTTACTAGCCATTTGCTGAATTTTACCCTGAAGTCTAGGTCCACTGGCTTTGTCTGCTAAGTTTCTGTTTTCATAATGTGAGAGCTAGAATTAAGCAGTTACTCAATGTGCAGCCATCTTGGAAGTCTAAAAGTTTTGTCCTCCTGCATTATAAGAAACCGTTTCTTAACAGAAATCTTTCTAAACTGATGCATATTATCCAGGTAGTCCCTTATTTTTCACTTTGGCAATCTGCAGTTGTGCCTCTTCTTTTTCTGTAAGATTCCCTTTATTCTGCAATATTTTATTTTGTCACTTCCTCTAAATAATTCTTAATTCTTAACCATATTTCTTTTTCTTTTATTTCTACCCCATTTTTATATTCCACTTTAATTTTATCCAACTCCTTAGCTATATCTTCTGAAGAAATTTCAGTCTTCCCTAATAACTCCTGAATAGATGTTCATCGTGTTATACTGCTGCAGTCATCACACTTGGGTTATCCTGTCGTCAGGCGGTCCCGCAGTCGGCTGAATCCCAAAGTCTTAGTCCGACGTCGGTTGTCGTCACTTCTTCCCTGACGTCAGTGCCATAGGGGTATAAAAGAGGCAGCCAACGCCATTTTTTCAGTCTTTCTTGCCGCGTGGTGCCCGAAGCAGAAGCAGTTCGCAAGTGCCGGTCGGTCAGCTCCTGAGATTTTTTAATCGAATTTCAGCCCGGAGTCTTCTCTAAAGCTAAGTACCCCATTGGGGAAACTTTTCTTGCCTCAGACCAATGTCAGACAAAGTTAATAATTGCATTTCTTGTGGGAAGCAAATACCTCATAAGGATTTCCATTCTTATTGTATTCCTTGCCTAGGCCCAGACCACGACGTCTTTGGTTGTCAGTTTTGTGCTAGGTTCAACAAACGTACAGTTAAGCGTCGGGCAGAATTCGCCCAACATTATTTTGGCAGAAAATTTAACTATAGCATGCCGTTGGAGCAACCGACATCAGCAATGTTTAAAAAACGCAAGGATAAGGACAAGCAACCAAGGCCAAGACCAGATACTGAGGCCTCAGCAAGGCCTGACGCTGGTTCTCCGGTTTTCAGCGAGGCGCCTACGCAGCCCCTGAATACCGCTGATACAGAAATTCTGACAGCCTCCCAGACCGAATCAGCTGGGCTTCAGGAGCCGCTTCCATCTCACACCGACGCCAGCCCTGACGGTGGTCAGGAAATTTTGGATAGGCCTTCGGTTTATGAAGGTGTCTTCAAACTGACAACTGCCTCTACTAAGTCTTATGCTAAACTTAAAGCCCCCTTGAAAGTTAAGAAACCAGGTCCACATACCCCATTCACAGGGCCCCTATGCCTAAAAAACAGATGCTTAAGATGGCTGAGGATTTAATTACCCTTATCAGGGGTTCCCAACCCCCACCTGACAAAAGGCCTAGACTGGAGGAAGATTACCCTTCCTCTGACCAAGCATCCATTTCCTCAGGAACTCTGAGGACCAGGATTATTCCTTCCCTCCTTATGAAGACTCAGATGCTGAAGAGTCCATTCCCTCTGTCCCCCCCCCCCTGAAAGCTACTCTTTTGGGGAAACTTTACACACCATGAGGGAACACTTCCACTGGGAAGACCAAGATTACTCTGACTCTAAGAAAAGACTCCGTGAGTTTCTTCTTCTTCCACAGCACAGACCCCTGGCAATTCCTCCAGTTTTAGACATTCTGGATGATGTTTTCACCGAATCTAGTCTAAACCCAGATTCCTTACCTCCTTGAACAGCTAAACCAGACAGATACCGAGTTCCTGATACTCATAAGTTTCTATACAAAAGTCCTGCTGCAGACCCAGAAACCATTTCCCAGGGTCCCAAAGGGGTTAAGGCCTCTACTCCTAAGAATCCACTACCTTCTGAAAAGGGATTCCAGAGCATTAGAAAGATGGGGGAAGAAAGTGTATACGTCTGCCACTTTGGCCATGAGGGCCTTAAACTGCCAATTCCACATGCTTAAATACCAGCAGTACTTGATTACACAGTTAAAGCAGAAAATCATCCCACAGACAGACCAACCTGATTTCAAAGAGATGCAGGATTTGCTGCATGCAGCAGAACAGGTGGGAAAGCATACCTTACAGTGTGGTTTTGATTCATTGGAAGCCTCATGTAGAGCTGCTGTCACAGGGTCTGTAATACGTAGGCATGCTTGGCTTAAAGAACAAGCCTTACCAGAACATGTCAAAGCAAAGTTATTGGATGCTCCATTGCAGAAGGATGTGTTATTTGGTGTCAAAGCAGAGGAAGTTTTAAAGAAAATGGAAGAAAAGGCAAAATCTATGCAAACAGTTAAAGATTTTTTACAGGTACAACCTTCTCGTTTCAGCAGAAACTGGTCATCAAAAAACTGGTCCTTTCCTGCATCAGACAGAACCCAAAGAGGTAGGTACAGATGCCCAAGGGGCAAAGGCCAGCCACAAGGTTCTTTCAGGCCTAGACAATGGCAAACAACAACTCAAAGAGGTGGAGACGAAAGATCTCAACCCTTCAGGAAACAAACACAATGAATTCCCTCTCCGCCTGCCAAGCAAAATTGCCCTGGCAGCTCCTCCGGGAGGAAAACTTTCTCTATTTCCACAAAATTTTGGTGCATCATTACAAAGGATAAATGGATTCTGGATATGATTACCCGAGGCTACAGATTTCATTTTCACACTTTACCACGGATGAGAGGAATGCCAAATCTGCCACCAAACCAATGGGCAGAGGCACAAACACAAATTTCAGCTCTCATGGATATGAAAGCAATTCAAAAGATACCTACAAAGGAGCAAGGTCAAGGTTTTTACTCAAGACTATTTCTTGTACCAAGAAAGGACGAAGCCTGGAGACCCATTTTAGACCTCTCAATTCTAAACGCATACCTGGAGGCACCCAAATTCAAAATGCTCACACTACAGCAGCTCCTTCCCATGCTGGTAACATTGGACCTCAAAGAGGCATACCTGCATGTCCCTATCAGACAAGATTGCAGAAGATACCTCAGATTTTTGGCAGGTACAACGCATTATCAATTCTCTGCATTGCCCTTTGGCTTATCTACTGCACCCAGAGTATTTACGAAATGCCTGGCATCAGTAATTGCATTCTGCAGGCAACGAGGAATACAGATTTATTTATATCTGGATGACTGCCTGATTCAAGCGGACAGCAAGGACATTCTATTACAGCATCTGGCATTTGTAACAAAGCTGCTCAGTTGCCTAGGGTACACAGTAAACAAAAAGAAGTCAAAGCTAATACCCTCGCAACAAATAATATTCCTGGGTGCCAGCTTAAATACAACGGCCCAGATGGCTTATCTCACGCCAGACCAACAAAAACAGTTGACTCAGTACTTCAAAAAGATGGCAACTTTTACCCAGCTCACTGCAAGGAAAATCCTGCAGGCATTGGGGTTCATGGCATCCTGCATTCAACTAATCCCATATGCAAAGCTGCATATGAGGAAATTACAATGGTACCTGAAAAGTGTATGGACTCAACACAGGCACAGCCTCTAATCAAGTATACCTCTCATTTCCTGCCTTCAAAAAGAGTTCCTATGGTGGGCTCAAGCATGTCAAATAAACAAGGGTCTTCCTTTTGTCTTACCTCCAGCAAACCAAACTATGACAACAGATTCTTCAGACTAAGCCTGGGAAGCACACATGGCAGGACAGTGCATACAGGGCAAATGGTCTGCAAAACAAATGCATCTTCACATCAACCAAAAGGAGATGCTAGCTGTGCAAAATGCACTGACAGCCTTCAAGGACCTCTTGCATCCAGGACAACTACTAATAAGGACAGACAACACCACAGTTATGTGGTACATAAACAAACAGGGAGGAACACACTCCTACCCTTTATGAAGTCAGGCAATGATTTTGTGGAACACAGCATTGACTTACCAAGTACAACTGCAAGCACAATTCCTGCCAGGAAAGGAAAACATATTGGCAGACGAATTAAGCAGAAATATGGCAGATCCTCACGAGTGGAGACTAAACCCACAAGTATTTTCAAAGATATCTCAAAGGTGGGGACGCCCAGACATAGATCTATTTGCCTTCCCCACCAATTGCCAACTACAGAAATTTTGCACAAGGACTTCTCACTCCCTAGCCTGGAAAGTGGATGCCCTATCATTCAGGTGGACAGCATTGACAGTCTGCCTTCCCACCACTACCTCTATTGACCAAGGTATTATTGAAAGTCAGATCAGACAGACCACAAATGATCCTCATTGCTCTGGACTGGCCACGCCAGCACTGGTACCCATTACTAAGGAACTTGACTCGCAGCCCTCCATGGACCATGCCTCAATTCCCACTTCTATTGACTCAGAAAAACTCTCAGATCCTTCACAGCCAGCTCAGAACTTTAAATTTAGCTGCATGGAAAATACCTTGAATTATCAATCAACACTACTCTCAAAGGATGTCCTGAATGTCATTTTGGAGGCCAGGAGGCCCAGCACCAGAAAAACTTACTCAGACAAATGGAAAAGATTTTGTGCATGGAACCAGGCTAAAGGCCAAAATCCTGGGATACCAAACATTCCTCAAATACTGCAATACTTAACTGAGATGTTACACAAAGGCCTTTCTTTCTCATCCATTAAGATCCATGCTTCAGCCATTTCAGCTCAATATAATACGGATCCTCCCATTTTCTCACACCCTTTACTAAGGCAGTTTCTCAGAGGGGCTAAGAATATAAGACCCCCCAGAAAACCCCCAACGCCAGCTTGAGACCTCAACTTTGTTTTGGAAAAATTAACACTGCCTCCTTTCGAACCAGCCTTCTCAGCAGAACTACAATACTTGTCATGGAAAACAGCTCTGTTGATGGCTATTACCTCAGCACGCAGGGTCTCAGAACTACAAGCACTTATGGCAGTGGAACCTTTCATCATTTTCCATCAGGACAGAGTCTCTTTATGAACTAACCCTACCTTTATGCCAAAGGTAGTATCCAGTGTGGCTTTGAATCAGACCATTCATTTACCCTCCTTTTATCCAAACCCCCAGAATAAAGAAGAAAGATTCCTTCACTCTTTGGACATTCACAGACAGCTACGTTACTATTTAGATAAAACAAAGACCTTCAGAAAAACTGACCAACTCTTTGTATCCTATGCTGCAGCTTCACAAGGAAAGGCTATTTCAAAACAGACCATCTCCAAATGGATAGCACATTGTATCCGCTTTTGCTACTCACACCATGGGAAAGCAGTGCCTGTTAATATTAGGTCCCATTCTACCAGGGCAACAGCAACCTCTACAGCTTTTCTCAGGGGGGTTCCAACCAAGGACATTCTGGAGGCAGCTACATGGAGTTCAGTGCACACCTTTACCAAGCACTACCACCTTCCATTATACTCAAAAACCAGAGCTGGTTTTGCCACTGCAGTTCTGCAGGGCATCCTAGCTTCACCTAACCCAGTTTAGTACCAGCCACCCATCCATAGCTTTGGGATTCAACCCAAGTGTGATGACTGCAGCAGTATAACAAGATGAACATAGTACAGTTTTGTACCTACCATAAATGTAGATGTTCGAGTGTATATACTGCTGCAGTCCAGGTTACCCTCCCACCATCCCCTCTGCATACCAGGGTGTTTCTTATAACTCCATGTACATCAGTCAATTGGATGCATGTCTATATGGTGTATTTGCTAACAGCTATTACTATGGTTTATCTACCAAGGTATTTTTGCATAGTTATTGTATTGCCTTCCTAGGTGGGGGCACCTGACATCTGGGGCAAGAAAAACTGAAGAAAATGGCATTGGCTTCCTCTTTTATACCTCCTGTCGCACTGACGTCAGGGAAGAAGTGACAACAACGGACGACGGACCAAGACTTTGGGATTCAGCCGACTGCAGGACCGCCTGACGACAGGATAACCCAAGTGTGATGACTGCAGCAGTATATACACTCGAACATCTACATTTATGGTAGGTACAAAACTGTACTTTTCCACTGCTCATACCTTGAAGTTCTGTCTTTTTTAACAGATAGGTGGGGTGAGTGCCAGCGTGTCATTTTAACTTCATTACCCTGCATTTTTATCTTTGTTACCATCAGTGTGTAATCTTAAATAGCTGTTATATGTGTATTAAAACTTTCAATTAAATGCACATGTTCTTATGAAATGTAATTTATGTCTGGTCAAGCCCACTTGTTGTACCTTGAGGAATCATATGCAAATTCTGAGTTTCTTTTACTGAATTCACATCCTCCACTCCAATAATTTTCATGCATTTCTTCAAAAATCTACCCTCTTTTGTTGCATTTTCCCTTGTAGGCAACCAGGTATGTCCTCACTTTTGCAAATCTAATTTCCTTTTTTTTTTTCTTTTATAACTATTGGAGCTCCTCTAACAGTTGGTATAAGTACTCCCTTTTCCTTTGTTCCAGATATCCCACCGAATAACCATCTTGAAATCCTTTCTTTATCTAATTTGCATGCCTAGTTCTTTCCAAATGTGTCTCCTGTAGCATTCCTTTTTGCAGTCTGCATTTCTTAGTATAGTTCACAACTCTTTTCTTTTTATGTGTATACCTGAGAGACCATTCACATTCACATATAATATGGAGAGTGTCACCGTTATGACAAGAAGTTATTATTCCCACCTGTTATGTATGGCAGCTTTTTAAAGTTTTTTCAGCTTTTGTGTTGCATGTTTCCACTATTGTTTGGCAGGTTGCTCTTGTATAGAGTTGTTTCTTGTCATGTTCATTTAAACCTATGTCACATTTTACAAATATTTTTGTTTTAATGAAAACCTTGAAATAAAAAAAAAAAAAAAAACAAATGTGCCCAGAATACCCCATAACATATCAAACAGGCATAATTCTGTACATCTCAGATAATGAAGTTTAAACCTTCTAACTTGAGCATTTGTCCTAGGCTGACAGCAGCATGCAGTACGCCAGCACTATCTATGAAAATAATTATTTGGGAATTGGCAGATAATACATACATGCATACATACGCACACTAACTCTGAAATTGTGCAGTAATGAGGAAGAGGGAAAACTTCCTTACCATGGCTGTTCTGAAGTCTCATAGTTTCTATTGTCTGTCAGTTGATTAATATGCTAGGCAGAAGAAGAAGTGTTGTGCGATCTCAGAGTTGATGTGCATGGAACTCACTTGAAAGGTGCAGGAAAGCAAACTTCCCTGCAAAAAAGTTTTTTTTTTTTTTTTTTTTATGTATTTTTCGATGTAATATTTATGATTGATATATATATATGTGTGTGTGTGTGTATGTGTGTGTACGTATTATAATTATACATATGTAATCATGCACAAGCACACACACACACACACACACACACACACACACTGTTAAAAAGTGTTTTCTGCATCTCTCACAACGTTACAAACCAAATCCAAAATCAACAGGGAGAAGGGGTATATTCCCAATCCCTGGTGTACTGCAGGCTTACACACATATCTGCCGGTTACAGTTTCTAATAAATTGTGTATTCCAGTGTTAGGGACACAGCTTGTTTCATGTGGTGAGATGATGTATTCACTTATTGACTGAGTGAATGTTTCACACACACACACACACACACACACACACACACACACACACACACACACACACACATACACATACATGCACGCACATTATTATATAATGTTAGCAGTGTGTATGGAATGCAGGTGGGCTTGTACCCCCAGCAGAAACATTGTTTTAATTGTCGTTATGATCTTTTGTGGATTGATGTTTTGGTGTCTGTGATTACTGGGTTGGCATATAGTATACTTGATGGAAGGTTTTGCACACACTTGTGTTTGTACGATTTTTTATGTTTAAATGGAGCTACATAATCTGTCATGCAACTTTGGATGACAGGTTGTGAGTGATTATGAGCCCATGTGGGTCCACTGTGAATGTGGTTGTCTTAGGTACTGTTTTACTTTTATAATCTGCAGTATCAGACCCGGTGAAACTCAAATAAGTTATTTATATTTGACAGTCATACTGAGCACAAGTAAACAATTTCTTTTTTTTTTATCTTGTCATTGCAGAACCAGAGTCATCACCTCTAGGTCTTATACTAGGATTCCTGTTTGGACTTGCTGGAATTGTTATAACCATTGTTGTATATTGGTTACGTTTTAAACCAGGTAAGCCATATGACTTTTTTTTTTTAACCATAGCTTGACAGTTTTTTTTTTCATAATGTGTTAATAAAATTACATTTCTTCACAGTGACTTAAACACTAAATTGTTTACTTGGGGAAATTAGATACTGGAAGAGTACAGGCTGAATAATCTGCTTTTCTGTTTTTATAAAATGTATAGAATGCTTATTTGATTTTTTTTTTTCTGTAGATTGATGTGGTAATATATCATGAGCACTGAAACAGTGGATAATTATTTAGTTTTAGCTTAGCTAATACACTACAAATGAAATAATGCTAGACTCAAGTCTCAACCCCCCCCCCAAAAAAAAAAATAATAAGCATCTCAAATTTAGTAAAGCGCACAAACTGATTTTATTTAAATGGGATGAACATCAAGCCAGAGTACTAGTGCTTTCAGTATAATGAAGTCCTCAGGGTGTGATAGCAAATTGATTATCGTGTTTCACTGTTCCAGTAATAACTGCATGGGTATTCCTTGCTGTGATACCTCTTGGCTGGCCTGAGTTCTATAGATTTTAAACTTTCTTCCTGAACAGACAGATACCCTGCACCTGATGTCAGTATATCTGGGTATAAGGGTCATTAGCCAACAATCTTGCCATTAGATCCTGAAGTATCCACATGCTAGACTATGTTGATTGGTCTAAGAGCAGAATGTTTCTTAAAGCTAGGTGCCCCATTGGAGAAAACTTCATTGTATCTTTAGAATTTGTGCACTTAGATAAGTTCCATGTCTAATAATTGTCGTGATTGTGGAAAATGGATTCCACACTGGGACTTTGACCCCCCCCCCCCTTTGCCTTTTCTGTTTAGGTCCAGAGCTAGATCTCCTTTTGTGTCCCCATTTTTCCCATTTCAGAAAGCACACTATTCATCACAGGACCAAGTCTGTTCCTCATTTCTTAGAAAAAGGGGGTCAGAGATCTTCGTATCTTGATGTCTGCTGGTCCTTCTCATGACTCCTCTAAAAACATTGGGAAACGCATCTGAAACTTCATTGGGTGGTTGATGCCACAACTTCATGATCAACTAATCTGTCTATGCTTGGGATTGTCATAGTACAAGAGACATCTTTGCAGTCCCATCTGATGACCAAGAAAGTGTTAAAGACCACAATGAAGTGCCCTTTGGAATCTGACATGCTTCCTCACCCCTCCATGTCCACACAAGCTCAAAAACAAGTGTTGTCGTTTGAGTCCAAGATCACTTTGCAGACCACAGCTTCCAACTCCTGTTGTAGGGCTTCATATAGGGAGGGTGGAATCCCAAGAACTTCAGAGGGGTCTTCAGTTGGCTGTGTACAGGTCGCAGCCTGGTCCCAGTATCTCCTTTCCATAACCTGGACCAAACTAAGGCCAGACCTGAAAGGATCCTTCCTATCATGCCACAGCCTAGGCCTTCAGGCTCATAGTCCACATAGGCCTACCAGATGGATCTGGCTTAGACTGTATGAAGATTTGATTCACATTGTAGCTTTCAGAGAGTACAGTCCTACCAGACCTCCTTCAACTACAGAAGCTGTTTCTCCACCCCCAGGAATCCTCAAATTCTTATGATTTAGAAAAGGATGAGTTGGTTTATTTAGACCATTTGTCATCTGTCTCATCTGCTGATTCTGACTCTGAGGACATCTGAGACTTAAACATTTGGAAAACACTCTTTAAAGTGAGGGAGTACTTCCACTGGGAAGCTCAAGATTACCCTCAGTCAAAGAAGAGGTTTAGAACATTTGTAAAGATCCCTGATCTTATATATTTGACCATTTTCTACTGCTGGAAGTAGTAAATGGTGATATTTTAAACCCCTTGCTGCAGCCAGACTCTGTCACCTGCCCCTAGGAATCCAAACTGTTTCTACAGGATCCTGATCTCCCACAAACAATTTTTAGTAATCCAACTGCTGATTCTGAAGTGGCGACTCAGGGTCTTAAGGGAGCTAAAGGCAGCACTTCCGGGAATCTATCGCCAAATGATAGAGGGGAGAATCCATGATCATTTTGGCCAAAAAGTTTATACCATTTCCATCCTGGCTATGAATGGACTCATTTGCCACTTTCATATAGTTAAAAAAATCTGTTGGAATGCATGAAAATAAATTTGGAGATGTGGAAGACAGAGCTGTCTCCAAAGAACTGTTGGATGCCTGCTACTCTGTCTCAAGTTGCATTCTTTACATTGTGGCTGTGATGTTTTAGACGCATCAAGCAGGACAGCTTCCTCAGGGTCTGTTTTCCATTCGCATGTCTGGTTATGGGAACAATCCCTTCCAGACCATGTTAAGTCTGAGATTCTAGATGCCCATCTAGACAAAGACTTTTTGTTTGGGTCTAAAGCAGAGACTGTTTTCAAAAAAAAAAAAAACTGTAGGAGAGGCACAATCTGTGCTCACTGACAAGGACTTTCTGCAGGTTTGGCTACCTAATTTTAGTAGAAACTGTCCCCACTAAGTGCTGGTCCTTTCCTACCTCTCAACAATGACAAAGAGGGAATACACTCAAAAGAGAGTGACCACACAGGCAGTATACAGTCTGGCAGCCAGAATCTACATCTAAGCCTAGTGGACCCTGGCCGTAGGGAGCAATAATCACTAAGACTGTTCCCCTCCTTTCTCTTACCCCTTGAAGGCCAATACCAACAACCCCCTTCATCTTTCCACTAATCCCCCACTATTCCTTGAAAATCAATGAGGAAGGACCAAGGTTGATATTGATTGTATCCTTTGTGAAGAGGCACTATAGATTCCCTCTACTTCACAGCCTGAGCAGGGATAAATGGGTATTTCCTCCAACAGAGGTGGACATTCTCACAGAAACCGGGGTTCCATTATACACCTTGAGATTGATAGCATAGTTATTCCACCAAGTGCTCCTCCTCCTTGTGATCTCGATCTTGTGCTAGAAAAACGTACCCTACCCCCATTCAAGACTGCTGCTGCAGCTGATATTTGCTTCTTTCATGGAAAACTGCCTTTTAGTGGCTGTCACCTCAGCTAGAGAGTTTTCAACATTACAGGCACTCGTGTGCACAGATCCCTTCCTCATTTTTCACCAGTACAGATATTCTGTCTGAATTTTATTTATTTATTTAACATTTGTTAACCGGGAAAGTCCGACTTGGAACGAAGCCAATTTTCAGCGGAGGCCCAGGGAGAAATGCTCCAGACGCACATCTTTGTAATGTGGGAGGAAACTGGAGCACCCTGAAGAAACCCACACAAACGCAGGGAGGGCATGCAGACTCCACACAGAAGGCACCCCAGCAGAGAATCGAACTGGAGAACCTCTTGCTGTGAGGCGAATCCGAATTTATCTGTCAATCAATTGATTCACCACCCTGCATTTTCTTCCTCATCTTCAAAATAGCGGGGAACGTATACTTCATTCACTTAATGGTCACAGCTAACTCTGATACTATCTGCACAGAAACAAAGCAGTTAAGTAGTACAATAAACTTAAGAAACCAAAACAAACTCCAAACCAATGAATATCAAAATCCAGAGCAAAGGAGAAAGGCGAACCAGTTCAACTGTAGCTCACTGCCAAATGTATTCAAAATAAAAGACAAAAAACATATGAGATCAAGCGCTTTCGCCTGGATCAGTACCAGGCTTTTTCAAGATGAGTTTGCACTCACAAAAACACAAGTTTATATACTACAAGTAATAATATCACATGATCAAATGTGTTAACAGCTTAATTGATAGACAAATTAATAGGCAAATACATTGTTAATTAGTAACCTAGTGCAAACAGAACCACTGAGCCATGCTTTTAAAAAATTGTAAGCCATGCAATGATAAAAACACTTCTGTGGAACAGTAAAATGTTAAAAAGCATTAAGAACCATTAATCAACATTAAAAAACATTGATACATCATTAATCAATCCTGGAAATCTTTTTAGAAAATCTATGTTAAAATGGGTAAATAAATAAATAGAACCTATAAAATCACAGTGTACAGTACAATAAACTTTTTACAGCTTATGCTACTAACAAGCTTAGAAATCCTATCAACAAACAATTTCAAAGTGGATTTCTAGCTGTATTGCCTTTTGTTACAAGCAGCTTGTAAAGTAGATTTTCCCACATATAACATCTGTTTTCGCCAGAGCTAATCCTGCAGTCAGTGCCTTTCTTAGAGAGGTTACCATAAGGAACATTTTAGAGGCTGTCCACACCTTTACAAAACACTATTATATTCCCGTTTTCTCCACATCTAGGTCTGGATTTGCTTCTCCAGTCTTGTAGGCCATTCTGGCTTCTGCTTAAAATACATTTTTTTTACTTCCATCCCCCTCTGTCTCTCACCTTTGACAATCCTCCCTGTTTACTATAAATGTAGATGTTGGAATGTCTTCACTGTTGCAATACATGTTCCCTCCCTCTATCCCCTCTGTCATGTAGTCAGGTTGGGGTGGGCACCTTTTTCCTATCCCTTTTCACTGTACCTGCCTCTCTGATTTTCACCTTCTCATTAGATCTTTAGGGTCCCATCCCTTGCACATTAGATACCTTTAGGTACCTGCAGCTTTGACTCCTAGGAGGGAACTCCTCCCCCTATTGGGACAATACCGACCTGGAAGATGGCACCTTGTGGGGACACAAAACCTGGAAGATGGTGCTGACAAATGACCCTTATATTCAGACATCCTGACATCAGGTGCAGATGTCTACAAGCCCAGGAGGAAGGGTTTAAAGTCTCTGGTGAACAGGCCAGCCAAGGGTTACCACATCAAGGAATACCTATCAGTTATTCCTTTCAGTAGTGGGGACACTCTGACATCTACATTTATGGTAATTAGACACAACTGTACAATTCTCAACCTTCAGTTCCCAAAAAGGCAGATAGTCTTTACCATGTTTCTCAAACTAATAAGCATTTATTTTCCCACCTTAGGTCTGATCTTGTGGCCATATCGTCGTCTTTGCTAGCTGGGAACAGACTCTTGGTGTCTTAACAGTCATAAGTTAGGTAAAGTGTTCAAACATTATGTCTTTCAAGGTACAGTATCTCAATAATCATTGGCTCAAACACCATAGCCCCAGCCCAATCATCCAAAGATTTCTTAAATTTTACTAGACTATTCACACCTGTGATATATTCAGATAATGTTTCATAATTGAACATCAAGTGTTAAATAATGGATTCCAGTCTTCCAGTCTCTTTGGGTTATTATGTACTTCCAAATCCAATAAAGACTGAAGAGAATAGTCATTAAGCACCTTATAGGCAAATATAAGTCAACCCCTGATATATCTGTAATGGAGGGTATAAAGACCCGCTGAAACGCATCTATCTACCTATAAGCATAACTGCATAACATCAGATATTCTTTTTGTAAGTTTACTTTGTACTGATTCTATACAGATGAGCTGTTTGCTATTACCATACTGTATTCCAAAATTGATCGTGTATATACCTTAAATAAACTTGCTAAGACCATAACTTCTGTTGTAAAGTTTTTGATAAACCCACCTGTTTCAAGACCTTGTTATAGATGGCTGTCATGAATTTCAGAACAAAAAGAGGTATCATTCAGTATACCAAGATCCTTGTATTCATTTATTTCCAATAAATCAAATGTAAACAATTGTTTGCCTTTTTTGCCAGAATGCATATCACACTTTTTCTCACAAAATGAAAGGCCAACTGTACTAACCCACATACCTAAGCAGAGTATAATACTTAGTGAAATCATCTTAATTTTTTAGCAAAAAAAAAAAAAAAAAAAGTTACAATTGTCAGTGTACTTAATCAATCAGCAATGATCACTGCTTTGAGTAGAGACAAAAATGGTAAACACTGGTCTGAACACAGATCCCTATTGTGAAAACAGTAACTCAGAAAAGAGAGCCAATGAATTTGTAATTTTGGGTAAATTTCAGTTATTGACTAGTAAGTGCACTTCCTGGATGCTAGCAAAGAAGATGTTTAGAGAATCTGAAAGAAAATCAATCACAAAAGTGAGGAAAAAACAGTGGCTGGGAAGAATCCTGCAGCTGTTCAGCAAAAAGGAGTCCAAGGTCCAGCTTTGATGCAAGACGTGACTTCCAGTAATGTAGAGGAAAAATAAGTCAAATGTGGTTGGAGCTGATAAAACTGTACAAAACACTGAAGGATTTAATCAACTCAAGTAATAAAAAGCTTGAAAAAATGAAAGAAGTTTTAAACAGATATTCAGATGAGCTGATAAAACAGCAAAAATCAGAGTTTGTAATGAAGAAAAGTCTGTCTGACTTTGAGACTGCTCAAGGAGAGATGTTTCAAAAATGGTAGAATTAGAGGACAGAGTATGTTGGGAAAACCTAAGATTTATTGCTGTACCAGAGAAACTGGAAGGAACAGACTGTGTTAATTTTTATGAAAACTTGAATAAGTAACTGGACTTGTATTCCACAGCAGGAGTTTTTAATTGAAAGGGCACATTGTGTGTATTCTCTAAACCTGGCTGTGAGAAAGCAGCCAAGATCTCTTGTAGCAAAGATGCAAATCTACCAGCAGAAAGAGTTGATTCTGACAAAACTGTTGCAGAAGGACAAAGTACTAAAAGTTGTAAACAGTAGAGTGTTTGTGGAAAATGAGTACTCACTGTACACTTGGCAGAAGACAAGTACATTTATTCCGGCTGTCCGAGAATGTTTAGAGGCAGGTGTGAGATTCAAGCTACTGTATCCAGCTATCTTCAGAATATTTTTTTTTCCTGGAGGTTCAGTCATTTTGTTGATGTGATACATACTAAGGAAAAAATTCAAAAGTTTGTCCAACTAAACGTGAGCTATCAAACAGAAGGGGACTTTGCTTCTTCTTGTTTTAATTGTAAAGCTCATAGTGAGTATATTTGACAGTGAAACCCTTTCCAGTGTTCCAAAGAAAAATGTCTGAGAGACAGAAAAAAGCACATTAGTTAACCAGAAGAACCAGGAGTAGAACCAGACACTAAAATTAGGAGATGAAGATTAACAGGAAGAAAACTCAGAAATTAGTAAATAAATGTTACAAAGTATCAATCACATTTATGAAATAAGGCTGAACAAGAAAACCTGGAAATACTGGATGACTCCAAGGCATATACCCTACTTCATTTCTTTAATGTTTGAAAGAACATCGAGAGTGCAAGAGGAAGGAATAAGGCAAGTAAAATATTTTTTGTTCTTAACGGTATTTTTATAGAACATGCTACTTGGTAAAGCAGTTTCAATTATTTTTGTGTGATAGGGATTCTACAGTAAACAGGTGCCCTTTTTTCTTCTTTGTTCTTGTTTAATTTTAAGAAATGTAGGCACTGTAATGCAGTACAGAAGATAATAGGCTGTAATATTGGGTTGAAGTGAGAGATGGGTTGTACAGAACATGATGCAAGTAAAAACTGATATTTCTTTTCTTACTTTTGCAGAGGGGAATGACTGGATTAAGAGCCTCCACTTGACAGTTTTAATTGGAAACAAGTAAATAAGGGAACAGTGAATGTAATAAAAAGTTTTCGTTTAGAAAATGTTCACAGTGCAACATGAGAAACTTGTATCTGGTTCTCATGTTTCAGTGGAGACAACCTGATAAAAGGGCAATAAAAATAGAATACTTTTTTCTTTAAATGGTGAAAAAATTATCTGAAAGCGTTCAAGTTGCTTTCTACATCTAGGAGTGGAATACTGATAAAAAACAGACAGCACTTGGTACAGCCTATTCTTCTGCTTACACTGTTTGTCTTAGACTGGATAACCTTGATTTTAGTTCAGTCAAAGCCTGTAAATGTAGCTGTCAGTCTGGGGCAGTTGTTCCTTTTAGGAGGATTAAACTTTATTATTTCAAAATATACATATATTTTGGTGTTTATGTTAATAGGTTCTGTGGATGTTCTGGGTTGTGGGGGGGGGGGGTTGGTGGTAGAGAAGCTCCGTTAGTGATACAAGAATTAAAAAAAAAGATAATAAAGGTAGATTTGTAATAGTAAGGGGCTACTGGCATAAGAGGAGGATTACACTTGTATGTATTTATATTCCATCTAAAACTGCTACCATGGAGCTTATGAGAATTCGGGAATATTACTTATAGGTGGGAATTAGTATTTGATTTGCAACAGTGAGGAGGTATCTGGGGGCCTAGAGGGAAAATTTAACAAAAGAATGTAGATTTTTGAAGAAATTTATGCAAACATTTGGTATGTAAGAGGTGAATTCAGTAGTAGGAACTCTCAGAGAATTTACATATTACTCCTCAAAATTAAAAAACTGGGCTAGGCTAGACAGAAATTATATTTCACAGGAACATGTACATTGAATTGAAGGTTTTGATATACATTTAATAACTATTTCAGATCATGAGGCAATAATAACTCAAAACTGCAGGGTAATGAAATAAAAATGACAGTGGCGCTTCTCCACCTGTCTGTTAAACAGAGAACATTTTAAGGAATGGGTAGTGGAAATTATTTGGGCTTTAATTGGTAAGCTAGAAATTTCTTTAGAAAATATAGCAAGGAGTGGAATAAAGTGAAAGTAGAGTTTTAAAATAGAGTGCAAGTAAAAGATAAGAGATATGGTTAAGAAGTAACAAAACTTATTAGAGGGACTGACAAAGGTTAAAGTATTACAGAATATGGGGAATTTCATTGAACAAGAGGAGGCATGAGTGCAGAATGCTGGAGAGAAAATAAGGGACTATTGGAGCAGTATGCATGAGTTTAGAAAGGTTGCTGTAAAACTGTTTTTTTGATGGTCACTCCAGAGCAGAAAATCTTTTAGCATGACAGCACAGGCAACAGAAAGGAGAAAGGGTTGTTTTTTTTTTTTTCAAAATCTTTATTAAATTTCCACGTGACAAAGGCAATCTTACATTTATATAAATGGAAAAACATACAAAATGAAATCACTTTTGTTGTAAATAGTTTACATCACAGACACCATTGAAACAACTGTAGTTGTAAAACATTAGAGATCACTTATAAACCATAAAGTCATTGTCAGTGAAGCATTATATAGCTCATTCAAATCCTGCCGCTTAAACCTCGTTTCTGCTTTGCATATTCTTTTCCCACAATTCCCTTTTTTTCTATATAGTTTGCTCCATCCCTTTTCTAAAGATCCCAATTCCAGTTGTTTTATCTCCGTTACTATATTCACTACTTCTAGTAAAGTTGGTATATACTTTGTTTCCATTTTTTAGTAATTGCTTTTTTTTGCTGCCACCATAATTAGACTCAGCAAGGTTTTACTATGTCTAGGCAATTCCAGTTCTGTAGCATAACTCATAAAATCCTTTCTCCAGTCAGTCTATTCCACCCACTCAGCATCTCTAATACAGCGGCCCGCAGGGAATCCCAAAAGTCTGCCAGCTCATCACGCCTCCAAAAAATGTTCCCAGCTACCTCCTTCTTGCCCATCACATCTCCAGCATTTGCTGTCGACCTGAAAAAAAACTTCCTTGGAGTCTTCTTGAGGTATACAAATACCTATGTAAATATTTCCAGGCAAAGATCCTAAATCTTCTAGACTTGCAAATTTGGGAGATATACATATATCCCCCATTGTCTGTTTGTGAATTGATTATCCAGTCTCTCTTCCCAATCCTTTCCATGCTCCTCTGATTCTTGAAATTATCATGCAGTATTTTATATGCTTTACTAATTATTCCTTTTTTTAATGGCAGCTTCTGTTCTACATTCTGTTAAAAACTCTACCAGTGCTGGTCTTTCATTTATGATCCCCCTATTTATTTTCCTTTGCCTATACTCTGTTATCAGTCCTTGATAAAGGAAGGCAATCTCTAATCTGCAGTCCAAATAAATTTTTGGCCTCTTCCCATTCTGTTACCTTTCACTTTCTAGTTATTTGTTCCCAATACCTTGGTTCCTTTACCAATTTTCTCCAATAAATTTTAGTCTCCTCTTGCCTATTATTTGTATCCCTGACCACAGTCAACCCTATCAGCAAAATTTATTTTCTCCATTGTCGTACTAGTTTGGTTCTCATAATACTCCCTGCTATTTTATGAATATAATACTCTGTATGATTTTGGTTCTTCTCCTTAGAGTCCACATCCAAAATCCTAATTTCTCCTCATTCCTTGAGCTTCCTCCCTGCTTAATCATCATCCCTTTTCACCTTGAATTATAGTTTTCTGCCAGTGCTATGTATAATAGCCTTAACTGTGTTGCTCTAAAATACCCCATCAAATTAGGTAATGCTAGTCCACCTTGTTCTATTGATAGAGTCAGCTTATCCCACTTGACCCTTGTTGTCTTCCCTTCCCGGATAAAATCATTCAACTTTTTTAATTGCTGTCCACAATTTCTCCTCTGGTTGATAAAAATATGCCTGACCTGTGTATAAGACGGAAGGGACTATAAACATTTTAATGGCTTGTATCTTAGTATCCATATCCATATAACAAAACTTCCAGTTTCTCAATTTTTGTATTATCGTCCATTTAGTCTCTTCCCATATATCCTTAGCTGCCACCACAGAATTATTTCTAATTCATACTCCTAAATACTTCTTTTTATCATGTCCCCATAAATATGAATATTGTTGGACCAATTTGTGTGTGGGTACATAATTTACCACTACTGCCTTTGTTTTAGCTTCATTAATTTTGTATCCTGAGAAGATTTGAAACTGTCTTAAAATGTTCCACAACACTGTAATGTCCTTTTCTGGTTTTGTCATGTATAGAATGATATCACCTAGAAATAGAGCCAGCATTTCTTGACTACCATACCAATTATATCCTTGAATTTCTGAGTCCCTTATTTTCTTTGCCAGTGGTTCTAAGTGTAATGCAAACAGCAAAGGGGAAAGTGGACAACCCCGCCTGGTTCTTCTACTCAAGCAGAAATTATCGGAGAGGATCCCACCCACTTTAATTTGCACCTCTGATCCCTCATATATCATTCTAATCAACCTTATAATTGTATCAGGGAAAGCAAATGCTTCCATTGCCCTGCTCATGAAGTCCCAGTCTACTCTGTCAAATGCTTTTTCTCCATCAAGACCCACCAGTAAAAGTGGTACTTTCTTGCATTCTGCTTCCTTCTGGGATATCAATGTTCTGATAATATTGTCAATGTTTGCCTCCCTTCCACAAAACCACACTGATCCTTATCTATCACTTTTGGTATCACTTTTGCCATTATGTTAGCCATTATAGACGTAAACACGTTATAATCATGGTTTAGTATTGAAATGGGCCTGTATGAAGCTGGATCCGATGGGTCTTTACCCTCTTTAGGTATTACATTTATCAATGCCTCCTTCCAGGATGCTGGAACTTCTTATCTTTTTAAAATAATGTTAAAACCTTCCAGATCTTTATAAGTTTTTTCCCTCCTAACTTCCAAACTTCCACAGGAATACCATCTGTTCCTGAGGACTTTCCTGTCAATTTGGTTATACATAGCCATTCTCATCTCATCCCTTCCTGTTAGTAATTGAGCCTCATCTACCTCTAAATTTGGCATATTTAATTCTTCCATAAACATTTCAATTTGTACCTTTTCTTGATTTTCATATTTCTCTGCTTTATACAAATTTTCATAACATTTCCAAAATACTTCTAATACTTCTACAGGGTCTCTTGTTATCGGTTCCCTAAGCTTGGTGACTGCCCTTTCTACTTTTTGTTGCCTGAGTTGCTGTGCTAAAAGTTTTTGTGCTCTAGAATTATTATCAAAAAAAACAGTTGCTCAACAGCACTCTTTCTAAACTCATGCATATTATACAGATAATCTCTTATTTTCTGTTTACCTTTCTGCATTTGTTCCTTTTCTTGTTCTGAGAGATTTTCCCTATTTTGCAATACTTTAACATTTGTCAATCCCTCTAAATAATTCTTGTTACTCTTTAGCCTTATCTCCCTTTCTTTCATTTCCAACCTAGTTTTAAACTCCACTTTAATTTTATCCCACTCCTTAGCTATGTTTTCAGAAGACAAATCTGTCTTCTCTAGTAGCTCCTGAATTAAGTCCACAACCCATTCCTTAAATTCCGCTCTTCCCAACTGGTAGGTGCGGAAGCCCTAGTGTCTCATTTTCATTTCATTGCATTACATTTTTATTTTAGTTATTATTGGTGCATGATCTGAAATAGTTATTGGGTGCGTTTCAAGACCTTCAGTTAAATGCACATGTTCCTGTGAGATATAAAATCTGTCTAGCCTAGCCCAGTTTTTGTATCTTGGTGAGTAATATATAAATTCACTTTGAACTCCTAGTACTGAATTCACATCGTCCATGCCAAACATTTTCATAAATGTCTTCAAAAAATCTACCCTCCCTTTTGTTATGTTATCCTTTCTAGGCCCCCCCCCCCCCCAGACACATCTTCACTGTTGCAAAACAAATTCCATTCTCCACGAGTATTACTTATAGGTGGATGTAGTTTTAAGGGAGATATAAATGTATGCCAGTGTAATCCTCCTCCCTAGCCAGTAGCCCCTTAGTACTATGTAGCTTCTGTTATTATCTTTTTTTCCCTCTTCTGTCACTATTGGAGTTCCTCTTGCAATTAAAATAAGTGCTCCCCTTTTCCTTTGCCCCAAATATTCCACTGAATAACCATCCTGAAAACCTTTCTTTATCAGATTCACTTGTTAAGTTCTTTCCCGGTGTGCTTCCTGTAGCATAGCTATTTGCACTCTACATTTTTTAATATAGTTCACTACTCTTTCTTTTTTTCTTTATCTGTAAAACCATTTAGATTGAAAGACATTACAGAAAGCATCATTTTCTTATATAGTTATTATTACCACCTTTTATATATAATTGCAGTTTTGATAAATGTCTAGTTCCAACTTTTATGTTACGTGTATATACTGTTTGGTCTTTTAGGTTCATAGGTTTATACTAGGCTATCTGCCCTAAGGCATTTATAAGCCTAGCCCAAATTATTGTGCTTTTACGCCCTTTTATATGAAAAAAATACTGCCCATTAGTTTGTTGTGCCTCTGTCCAGCAGTGACCCAGAGATGATTCCCGGGTAAAACCACGACTCCCATCCACAGGTCTAGATTTCTCTTGAACAGAGTCAGCGAGGTGCTCTGCCTCACATGGACCGGATTTTATTCCACAGCATAGGAGTCTCTGAGTGATAAATCTATCCCTCCAGCACGCCCTATTTATATCCGTATAAGGGGTAAGTCGCCTTTGCTAGTGGTTTTTTTGGATTTGGATTTTTTGAGTGGAGCATGTCCATTAATTCCGGTTGGACATGGCCTTGTATGTCAGGCACATGTCACCTCTGAGCAGACGGTATGCGACTGAATAGAGCTGGAGTTTCTTCAATCTGGCAGCATATGACAGATTTTGGAGTCCTTTATCCTTTTGGTGAGGAACTTTTGGGGTCTCTCCAATTGCTGCAGATGTCGGGTGAGATACATCCCTAATGGGGCATTGTACTCGATCATTGGTCTGATAAGTGAAGAGTACAGGGGAACAATGACCTCACTAGATCTGGATGTGAATCCCTTCATGATCAGGTGGGCAATGTAGAAGGTCTTTCTAACCACTTTAGCAATGTGAGTGTCAAAAGAAAGGCCACTGTCAACCTGGGTCCCCAGGTCCCTGATAACCTCTTCTGTGCTTAGTGGATTGCCACCTATATGGTAGCTTGGGGTTACCTTGTTTTTCCCGGTATGACTATACATTTTTGGCGCTTAACTTCAGGCCATGGCTCTGGCACCAGCTATCTGTTTCCTGAGTCCCTTCTGAAGGATATCAGTGTCCGATGCATCTTTCCACTATGGCGTTTGCAGTCATCTGCAAACTTTGTCAGCCAAAGTCCTCCCATGTTGGCCTGTACTTCTGAGAAGTAGATGCCAAACAATAGGGGCCAAGGACCGACCCTGTGGGACACCACTTGTGACCGCTTGGAGTCTGACACAGCCAGCAACTCTAACCCTGTGGGTTCTGTCCCAGTTTGCAACCCATCTTGTGACATATGGGTTTACATTTAAGCTGGTAGTTTTTCTACAATAGGTATTGTGTCGAAGCCTTGCAAGGTCAAGGTAGGCTGTATGGACTGCCTTTCCTCATCAATGGCCTTGGTGACTATTTCAAGAAGTCACCAAGTTCAAAAGGCATGATCTTCCCTTGACAAAGCCAAACTGGGTCGGGTCCAATGTCTGCAAGTCCCCTATATCTTTGTTTATGAGCTCCATTATGATCCTCTCCATAGCTTTGCAGACTAGACTTGTTAAGCTTATGGGGCTGTAATTACCAGGGTCGTAGAGGAGGCCACCCCTGGAGTGGGGACACCACAGTCCGCACGCCACTCCTTGGGCACGATCCTGTGGTAAGGCTGAGATTAAACAGCTGCCTTATGTGCGGTTTAATTCCTCATTTAGCTCGTGTAGCACACAGCCGGGGACACCATCCGTCCCATTGATGCTGTGTTTTTAGCTTTAGAGAGAGCAGCTTTCACTCGCATTTGAGATGTCCGGGAGGCTACACTCGGCTGGGATAGTTATCTCTCCTTTAGGGGAGAGGGGTGAAGTTTGCACTGAACCTGTCTGCCAGTATGTTGGCAATGTCTGTGGGTTCAGTGATTTTTGTATCATTTTGGACTAATTCTGAGCATATCTGTGAGTTTCCACCCAGGTTCCTAACATAGCTGAAAAAGGCCTTATGATTGTCCTTGAATCCATGGCAATTTTTCTCTCAAAATTGGCCTTAGTTGATTTTATGAGTGCTCGTTTTTTACTAATAATGATCAGGTGACTTCCTTTATGGATTTTGTTCTATCATGTAATAGCTTTCTCCTCTTATTGTAAAGTTTGTTAATGGCTGGGGTCCACCAGACTGGACGCTTGCCCTTTGTGGAAAGAGTCTTGGTTTTATTTGGGATTGCCTGATCCATGCAGTCCTGGAGGTGTTCATAGAAGGCATTTGTAAGGGCTTCCTCGAGCTTGGGTTGTGGTTTCCTGACTCAGGGGCCTTGAAGGATACCACACCAGTCTTGAGTAGTGTGAAGTTTGCTTTAGAGAAGTTCTTCACTATGGTCTTTTGTTTGGGGTGGGGCGGATGTGGATTTCCAGTGAGATTAGTTTATGATCAGATCTCACCAATGAGGGATATACTTCCGTGTGGAGCATTTTGTCCCCATGTTTGTGACAATGAGATCTAGTATATTTTCTCCTCTCGTGGGAACAGTGACTAGCTGTTCCATGGCATTTGAATTTATGAACTCCAGGAACCGTTGGGCTAGAAAGTTAGGGCTTGAGTAATGTTCCCAGTCTATATTCGGGTAGTTGAAGTCACCCAATATGATGGTGTTTGGAGATACATTTATACCCTCCAGTGTCTTCAGGAAGGCTTTGTGGGGTTCCTGAGTTTGAGAGGGTGGCCAGCGTTATATCCATTTGCACCTATGTCACATTTTGCATGACGTTTTGTTTTTTTGAAAGCCCTCAAACAGAACAAACTACCCCCCCCCCAGAAAACCCTCCTAAAACCTATGAACTTTACAGTAATGCACAAAACTATGTACATCTTCAAATATTGAAGTTTTTGCTTCCTAATAAGAACATAAGTTCTAAGTTGATAGCTACACAGACAGACTAAAATTAACCAAAAATAAAGGTTAGTCATGCTAAGATGCATGGTACAGCCTGTGCTGTTAGTAAATGCTGTTTAATTTTTTATATCTATATAACTCTCTTAGTTGAGAAAACACTTGAATGCTTTCAGTAAACATGTTCTCCATGCCATTTTTCTTTATCAAATTGTTTTCTAGTGACATGCAAACCAAACACTGAATTGCTAAGGGTTACCTTGTTTATCAGAAAGACTTGTAGTATTTAATATTATTTTTCATTTACATGCTTTGTAATAAACTTGTTACTGGATAATGCCTATGGTTTTTACCCAGTCATTTCCCTCTGCAAGCATGGGAAAAAGCATACTGATTTTTACTTTGTCCAACTCTGTTAACCAGACCCTTGTGCTCTCTCACCATCTCCTCCTCATTCTTTTTTCATTGCAGTGTCTACATTTTTCAAAACTGGACAAAGAAAAAGAGAGAAGGTTTTATAATTTCAAAAAGTTCTTGTTTTTTTTTGTTATTGACAGAGTTTTTAGAGATGACAGGGGTGTGGTGACCCTAAGATGGATATAGAAATTAAAGAAACCAAATGCCAGATGAAATTGAATGCCGAAGTTGAGACCTGCATTAATGAACACATCTCTATTACTAGCATTTCAAAACACAAGAGGAAAACTTGTTAGGTACTGAGGTACTAAACCTACTTTTTCTAAGCTGTTGGGGTCTGTTGTACACTTAAAAAAAAAAAAAAAAAAAAGTTAGATGCATTTGCCTTGTGCTTCAAAGTTTTTGGTTTACAACTAATATTATTATTAAAATGATGTATTATATACTTTTTGTATATAATTATGGTTTACACATACAATATACATTTCTGTATAGGACAGTAGATATAAAAAACTTTTCCTAGTGTTAATTTTATAATTTGCATCTTAATGGCATTCTAGGGGTTAACACTATTTAATTGAACTGGTGCCAGTTTGTGAACAAAAGGAGGGTTGGCTATTTAAGGATGTAATTTTGTGACACGTGACTCTGATGCCTCTGGAAGGTTAAAGCACTTAGTCGTGTCTTTTAACTTGTGTGTTGCGTGCCTTTTTATTGAGCTTTAAAACGTTTCATTTTGGACCTCTGAGTGCTCGTGGATCTTTTTAGAAAAATAAAAACACCTGTTTACAATCCCAATTACACCCAAAAATAGCATATAAAGAAAACCATGCAACACAGATATACAATACTCTTAAGAAAAGAAGGTGTTTTCTTTACTTACAGTTAGCCTTCTCTCCTTTCTTCCCCTCCCCAAAGCATTTTCCGAACATTAATGACATGACGTAGGGCATATACTCCAGTCCCCCACTCAGCAAACAAATTTTGAAGAAGTCCAATGTTTCCAGATTTCCTTGTGCTATCATATTTCACAAATACAATTAATGCTTTGTAATCCTACATTAAGTTACTGATTATATTACTGTTCTCCATCACCCAGATCCTGATTCTGCTTCATTTCCAACGTACTCTCGATTCTTCTGGTCAACTCTCATGCTTCCTTCCTTCTATCCAACATTTTACATTGAAATATTGGAAAAGGTTTCACAGGTGCAGTCTCTCTGTGGACTTCCATTACCAGAGGTGTAAGAAGCCTAATCTCCTTCTGTTTCACAGCTCAGTTTTTGTTCGACAAACTTCTGTATTTCCTCCTTAGCATGCACTTCATCAAAAAATGATTTTGTCCCTCCAGGGAAAAATGCCGTGAAGACAGCTGGATATAGCATTTTGAATCTGTGCATTCTCTGAATAGAGGGATGAATTTACTTCTCTTTTGCTTGGTGTGCATTGAGTAGTCATTCTTCACAAACACTCTGCTGTCACCTACTTTTAGTATTTTGTCCTTCTGCCACAGTTCTGACAAAATCAATGCTTTCTGCTGATAGGATTGCATCCTTACTATTAAAGGTCTAGGCTGCTTTCTTATTTCTAGATTTGGAGCATACACACTGTTTCCCGTTCAACTAAAAAAATCCCCCTCTGGAATACCAGTCCAGCTGCTTATTTGTGCTTTCATGAATTTAATGCAGTCTGTTCCTTCCATTTTCTCTGGTATAATTGAAAATCTCATGTTTTCCCTACATGCTCTGTCCTGTAATTATATTATTTTTTGAAACATCATTTCCTGAGCTGTCTCGTATTCAGCCAGCCTTTTCTTCATTTTGACCTCTGATTTTTGCAGCTTTATCATCCCATCTGAATATCTGTTTAAAGCTTCTTCCATTTGTTCCAGCCTTTTGTTGTTTGTGTTATTATACTCTATTGGTGGTTTGTTTATTTTAACCAGGTCTGTATGCAGTTGTCTTGTATCATCCTGTAGGTTATTGGAAGTCATGTCTGAAGGTTGCATTATTTTTTGCTGAGCAGCTGCAGAACTTCTCCTAATCAGTGTTTCTTTATCACTTTTTGTAGCTGATTTTTCAATGTCTTCTGTATTTCTTTATTCTTGGCATCCAGGCAGTGTACTTGGCAGTTACTGAAATTCACCCATAAACACAAGTCTACTGGCCTTCTCTGCTAAGTTTCTGATTTCACACTGAGAGAGCTAAAACAAGCTGTTACTCAGTGTGCAGCCTTCTTGGAACTCTGGAGAAAGGGTTGTTGACAAGATTCGGGATCCTTTTTATTTATTTTTATTTATTTTACATTTGTTGACCGGGATAGTCCGACTGGATATATGTCCATTTTCAGCGGAGGCCTGAGGAGAAAAGCTCCAAGACAGTGCAAAAAATTACAAAGTGGATATACACGTTATTGATGGTTATACATAACTACAAAACCTTTTGCATAACATATCCAATACAAAAAATAGTTTGTGTTGTTTTATATATATATATATATATATATATATATATATATATATATATATATATATATATATATATATATATATATATATATTGGTTCCATAGGAAGTGTGTTTCTTCAGTAGATTAATAGGGAGAAAAAAAACAGCAACAGTGAGTAGGTATAATAGCCAACAGAGGTGGTCATGGAAGAGTTGAATACTGTCAGTCTGGATTAGTGCAAGGGCATAGGAATTGTGAATTTAGGAGGATTCTTAGTTGCTTTTTAAACAGTGGAGTGGATGAAAGGGATGTTGGGTCAGTTGGAAGCTTTTTCCAAGTGTTACCAACAGTGTACTGGCAATCACAAGACTTGTTGGGTTTTAAGGTAGATACTAGTATCTTATTGGCCGCGGTGGTGCTGCGGTAGCGTTGTTGCCTCACAGTCAGATGCTCTCCGGTTCGATTCTCAGCTAGAGTGTCTTCTGCATGGAGACGTGTGAATGGGCGTACCTTCATTAGAGGTTGTGCGTCAGGGCTGGTAACTCTGCACATAAAAATCAACTACCAATCATTAGCGGACCAGAGTTCCACTGTGGCGACCCCTAACTGGGAAAAGCCGAAAGACACAACTACAACAGCTAGTACCTTATTGGCAGGTCGTAGGGTTGTTAGGTTTTTGTATGGGCTAATAAGGTTACAGGGTATGGGAGTATTTGTGGGTTGATGCAGAATTTTATGAATAATTGTAAGTTGCTGACTTTGCAATTCCAGCCATCCTAATAGTTTGAGATTCTGGCAGTGATGGGTTCTAAATGGGGATCCAGTGGCAAATCTGGTTATGTTATTGTAAGATATTGCCAATGTATTGATATTGCTTTTGGAGAGGTTTGTATAAATTGGGGAGACATAGAGAAGGGTGGTGAGTAGGTGAGTTTGGGCGTAGTAGACCTAGTTGTAGCTGTGAGAAAGGGTTTAAGTCCATAAAGGGAACCAAGTTTTCTATTAACTGATTTAATAGTTAGGTTAATATGTGTGTCAAAGTTAAGATTATTATCAGTTGTTACACCTAGAAGTTTGGTGGTCATGTCGGGAGCTATTTTAGTACTATTGTTGGATGTAACTGTAAAGTTAATAGTGGGGAACTTTAGGGTGGGAGTGAACAATAATAGTTTTATTTTTTGGGGTTGAGGAGGAGACAGCATTGATGGAATCATTTTTTGATTAAGTTAAATACTGTTTGGGTCTTGGTTTGAAGCTCTGCAGGCGAGGAGGTGCTATATATTAATGTCGAGTCGTCGGCGTATTGTATGCAAGTGGCCTGTGGAATGGATGTTTTCAGATCATTAATGAAAATGGAAAATAGGAGAGGTCCCAGAATGGAGCCTTGTGGGACACCAAGGGAGATAGGGAGCTGAGTGGATAGTTTATTGTCCCAGAGAACTGCTTGCTGTCTGTTTCCTAAGTAGGACTTAAACCACTTGACTGTTTGGGTGACAAATGAAAAAGATTAAAGTGTATCCGACATTAGTTTATGATTCACCATGTCAAATGCCTTTGAGAGGTCAATAAAGAGGGCTGAGGACAATAAGTTGTTGTTGTGTTTTTTATTAATGCAGTCTGAAAAGGATAGGAGTGCTGTTGTACTATGGAATGGCTTAAAGCCGGCAGTCCACTAGTAGGTGGTTTTGGAGGAGATCAAGTATTTGACGATGAATACATCTCTCCATAATTTTTGCTAGTGAGGAAAGTGGGGCTATGGAGGCAGAAGTTAGAGAGTTCATTTGAATTACTTCCCTTATGGAGAGGTATAATGTGTGAGACTTTCCATAGATATGGGATGGAGCATTCTGTAATGGTTCTTTTTATTAATATAGCAATTGGGTAGACAAGTACCCAGCTGCCATTTGCAGGTATTCAGCTGGAAGGAGGTCAGCTGATGGAGTACATGGTTTAAGTTTGAGGAGTAGGGTGCGTATGAACAATGTTGGGACAGGCTGGAGGTGGAATGTGTGAGGTAAATTTGTTGTGAGGGGTGACTTAGTAACTTAGTAGTGGTAACAGGTAGTACGGGGGGTAAGGTATTAGCTAAAGATTCGTCCATTTCAGAGAAAAATATGTTAAAAATTTCAGCAATCTGGCTGGGAGAGTTTTGAGTCAAATTAGAGGGGGTAGTGTTTTGGAGTGTCCAGGATGGAACAATTTATTTATTCCTGACCAGAATCTTTGTGGGTTTTGATGTTGGGTGTGTTGGAATTTGAGGTAATAGTTTCTTTTATCAAGGAATATTGATTTTTTTGTGGCATTTTTAAGCTGTCTAAAATTTAGGTGATCAGTAGAGTTTTTCATTTTTCTCCATTTGGACCAGGTTTGATTTCTCAGTCGCATGTTTTGTCTAGTCTCCTTTGTGAGCAGGTTTGTTCCTAATTCTGACAGTGCGAGAGGGAGCATGGTGTTGCAGAATTTGTAAGAATTTATTGTTAATGTATGAGACTGCTTCATCAAGAGGTAGGGATTTTAGGGTGACCAATTGCAAGCTTTAAGCTCAGCTTGAAAGTTAACTGGGTTTAGATTTTTCTTGTTTCATTTAGTTCTAAAGTTAATTTGGTTGGGTAACCTGTAACAAAGAAAATAATCAGATATCCTGTAGAGGTATTAAAACTGTTTCTTAGATTTTGTGAAAAGTTGTGTAAAGCAGAGAAATGTGGAAATCAGGAATTAAAGTATAAATGCAAACATTTATGGAAGAATTAAATATGCCAAGGTTAGAGGTGGATGAGGTTCAGTTATTAACAGAATAGGAGGAGATGAGATAAAAATGGTGATATATAACCAATCTACAGGAAAGTTAACAGGAATAGATAGTGTTCCCGTGGAAGTTTGAAAACTAGGAGGGAAGAAGGGTTCCCATCAGCATCTCAAACGCTGACCATATCGAATCTGATATTGTCGCCTCGAGAATGCCGAAAGTGCAGAATGTCAGATGGGTAAATGGAAATCTCCGTACAGGGAGATTTCTGTTTACTTCAATGAAGTGTGGTCTTGGAGTTGGTATATTTAAATAGTGGGGGTGTGTTTTTTTTTTTTTTTTTTTGTATCGGCATTCGAAAATTGAATAGTTTGATCACGTCAGTACAACATTTAGTGATTCGAACTATTCAATTTTTGAAATGCTGATACAGACCCGGGAAGAAAGTGATAAAAATCTGAAAGGTTTCATTTATCAGTGTTTTAAAAGGAGGAAAATCGCCAACATCCTGGAAGAAAGCTGTGGTAGCCGTAATACCTACAGATGGTAAAGAGCAATTAGATCCAGCTTCATATAAGCTAATTTTGATTTGAAACCATGATTATAAAGTGTTTATGACTATACTGGCTAAAAAATGGTAAAGGTTTTGCTAAAAATGATAACTATGGATCAGTGTTTTGGTGGGAGGAAGCAAACATTTGACAACATTGATAGAACAACAGTGATACAGAGGGAAGCAGAATGTAAAAAAAATACCACTGTTGTTTTGGGTCTTGATGTAGAGAAAGCATTTGACAGAGTAAGCTGGGATTTTATGATTAGGGTAATGGATGCATTTGCATTCAGTGACACAATAATGAGGTTAATTAGGAGGCTATATCAGAGGGATCAGATGCAAAAATGAAAGTGTGGGGATGGGTTCCTCTCTGATTGTGCAGAGGAACCAAGCAGAGTTGTCCTCTTTCCCCTTTATTTTGTGTTATATTTAAAAACCATTGATAAGGAAATAAGGGAGTCAGAAATTCAAATATATAACTGATATGGCAATCAAGAAAAGTTGGCTTTATTTGCAGATGATATTATTTTAGACCTGATAAAACTAGAAAAGGACATCTCTGTGTTGTGGGACATTTCTGAGACAGGTTCAAGCTTTTCTGGATACAAAATTAATGAAGATAAAACAAGAGCAATAACTGTAAACTATCTACCCACACAAAGTGGTTCAGCAGTACCCATATTTATGGAGATATATAAAATGAAGTACTTAGGAGCATGCGTTGATTCTGTTATGGTAGCTACAGAAGAGACTAAACAAAAGATAATACAAAAATTGAGAAGACTGAAGCTCTCTTTTATGGATATAGATAGCAAGATACAAGCAGTGAAAATATTTTTAGCCCCTTGTCAGTCATATTTTTATCAACCAGAGCAAAATTTGTGGAAAGCAATTAATAAAGAGTTGAAATATTTTATCTGGGAGGAGAAGAAGGCAAGAGTCAAGTGGGATATGTTGATCCTTATATAGAATAAGGTGATTTGTGATAACCTGAGTTGGAGTATTTCAGATCTACACAGTTAAGGCTCCTGTGATGTACCCAGTCTGGGCCAGTAATCAAGGAGCATGACTACTCACCATTGGCACTGGAGAGGGACGTTCACTTAAAACGGATACACCCTTTATTTCCAGATGCAGTTCTCTGCATCAGGCACAATTTCTCTTAAGAGCACACAGGGAACATACTCAGTCCAGCGGCTGTTTTTTCTCTTTCTCTCTCTCTTTCTGTCCAGATCCCCAGTAAGGCTCCCCACTGGCAGAGCTGTAGGGTTGAGTCTTAACCAAGTGTCCAAGCCAAGTTCTCCAGCACCCTCTCTGTGAAACTAGTGCTTTGTGTCCCTGCTCCAGGCAGCTGGCGCACACACTCTTTAAGATTTGATTTACACACACACACACACACACACACACACACACACACACACCTGGGAAAGGCTGGCACAGATTTGGTAGCAATGCCCCCTCTGCCCAGGCAATAGGGTAGTTACACTGCCACCAGACACTACAAAGCTAGCTACACAAGACAAGATGGCAGAAGTGCACCAGCCATTGAAAGGAGCTCTGTGGTTGATTTAGATTTTTCCAGCTTAAATACCCAGATTCATAGTAAAATGTTTTGTTGTTTTGACTCGGGACTTACTTTATGTTGGGATTTGCCTCATGGAGATTTGATTTGGAGATTGTTGCAGACCTGGATTGGTCAGATCTGATGTCTGAGACTGGAAACCTGATAAACTGGAACCAAAACTGAAAATAAAATGAAACAAGATTAAAAAAAAACTTAAAAAGCTAAAAGAGAAAGTTGAGAGTTGTGAGAGACAGAGGAATCTGATTTCTTCTCCGGTGACCCAATCGGTTGGCTTGACTTGACACTTCTTTGTTTTCAGTGTTATCAGTTTGCCTTTTTGGTCTCTCTTTTTAAGTACAGTGTTGGATCCTGTTTCCAGGTTGCAGATGTTGATTGGAGCTACCATTTGTGTAATGTTTTCTCATTTGAAGAAGATAACACAATACGATAAGTTATAATACTCAAGTTCCTACAGATTCACTTGACAAATTTCTAAAATTAAGACCCTTTACAGATATGCTCAGGTCAGATCTCACTGCCTGAGTATCAGTGGCCATTGCCAAACATTCTTTAGTGTTCATGTTGTGAAAGTTGCTTCTTGCTGTATTTGTTTTGGACACTTGGAGTCTTGAAGAGGAAACCGGGTTCGGAGCTACATTAAGCAGTGGCTCCAACATTGAACCCTGTGCTCTGTGCCTGGCTGTAGCTTTTAATTTTGTGGTCTGGATTTTTTTTCCAGGACTGCTTTTCACTTTTGGGGACTTATAGATATTGGAGTTGAGAAGAGAGTTTTTTTTTTTTTTGGGTGAGGCTTTTTGTGGATTTTTTTTTACACTACTTCTGGTGTTTTTGTTTGTTTTAACTTGCTTGGACATAAATATAAACATAATCTGTTTGACAGTTGGCTAATGGCAGTTGCTTCTTAATGTTTCAACAAGCCTGTCAGCTCCATTCTGTGAAGTTACTGTGTTATTAACTAGCATTGACTTTTTCATGATAGAAAGCCTCGGATCACTGAGTTCTGATAGCCAGCTCTGTAATTTCTGAGGTAGTGATAGACTGGTGTTTAAACCTTTAGACAAACTGGAGGTGAAAAGTTTCTTTTTACCTTTTGCAGCGCCTCCCTCTGCAACATACTTTCACATCTACTGTCTAAGTGCTCTATAAAATATGAAATTAAAAAAATAAATAAATAACGATATAAATAGAAGAATCACTACCTTTCAAGTATAAAATGGGTACTGAAAAGGTGCAGTTCATTTTTTCATTTTGTAAATGATGACAAAAACAATTTAGGAGTTAAAGGCTCTTGACAAGTCTGGCTTAATTTATAATATCACGGATAATTTTGTACTTTTTATAAGGCTAGTAACCAACTACTTTAATGTATTCTGGATATTAAGTAAACTGTTGCATCTTCAACTGTACTTATTCAGTAGCCACTGTGTGTGTGTGTGTGTGTGTGTGTGTGTGTGTGTGTGTGTGTGTGTGTGTGTGTGTGTGACATACGTATATATATATATATATATATATATATATATATGTTTTTTTTTTTTTTATATTTGTTTACCGGGATAGTCTGAATGGGGTTGATAGCCCATTTTCATTGAAGGCCCGGGGAGAAAAGCTCCCCACAAACAAAATACAAACAGTACAGTACAAATGAGAGACACTGATGCTCCACTCACTAGGTTGAATAACAGAAAGTAACAGCTGCCTGTCAGTTGCCAGGATCCGCCACATAACGCACGCACTCAGGTCCCTCAACAACAGTTACAAATATGACTCTGTCATTGTACATGTGGGTGTGAATGACCTGAGATGTACCTCCCTGGACTACATGAAAAGAGACATGGAGGAGCTCTCGGATTATGTAGCCCAGGTGGGTATGACCCTAACCCTGAGCAGCATCCTACCATCGCCCAGAATGATACCACAGTACAAGCAGAAAATGATTGATTTCAACAATTGACTAAGTTTCTGGTGTCATTCTAAAGGGATCCAGCATCTGTCTGCCTGGGATGACATGATTAACAGACTTCGATGCTTGGCCAGAGACTGCATCTGTCACCCCTGGGCTTCCGGATACTGGCCAAGGCTCTTGCCACCCCTGTAGTGCCTTTTTAGGCGGTGTTCCAAAGACCAAATCACCACCATAACAGCTACAGACAAATGTAATCTGAGGGTCATGCTGCCCAATGCTAGAAGTCTAAATCTGAAAATACATGCTCAAAGTACTCCTTAAAATGGGGAACATTGACATTTGTGCTGTAACAGAGACCTGGTTCAAGGCAGCAGACAGCACCCCTGCACTACCAGTCCATAACTCGTTCCACACCTTTCGGCCCCAGAACTTGGACTGAAGCTCCAAAGGTGGTGGTGTTTCCATAGTCATAAAGGATGCACACACCTCCAGACTGGTAGCCCAACATAACGCATCAGAGATAACTCAGGTGCAGCTAACATTGGGTAAGACGGCGATTCAGGTCGTAGCCTGCTATAGGTCCCCAACAGTGTCCCAAAACACACGATCTTCATTCCTAAGCACATTGGACAATATTAGGGTCCAACCTAACGCTCTCATACTGGGCGACTTCAACTACTCCTCCATTAACTGGGAAAACTACTTCTGTACAAATACACATGCCCAACGTTTCCTGGAATTTATTAATTCTAATGCCCTGGACCAGCTCGTTCTTACCCCTACTGGAGGTAGCAGCATCCTTGACCTGTTCATTGCTAACATCGGTGACCATTGCTCTACACCAATAGTTAACTCCTCCCTGGTTAGATCCAACCAGAAACTAATCACCCTGGAAATCCACATCCCTCCCACCCCCCGCAAAGGTAACCACCATGAAAAACTTCTCCAAAGCTAACTTTGGGCTCCTAAAAACAGTGCTGGCTAACTTCATGGTACCCATGCAAATGGAGAATAGTTGCATGACCACCGAATCGGACACCAATGCACTGTACAGACACGTACACAAATGCATGGATCTCGCTATATCCAATAGAACCAAGATGCTGTCCTCCAAAAAAAAGGAAGCCAATCTGGTGGTCCCCTGCCATAAACAAACTCTACAACAGAAGGAGAAAACTGATGCGGAATAAGGTGAAGTCCCAAGACTGGAAAAACCTCCCTTATCCGCCTCAACAAAAAGTTGAGATCCCTCATCAGATCCTCTAAAGCTAACTATGAAAACAGAATTGCGGCAGGTAGTAAAGACAACCACAAGGCCTTCTATAGTTATGTAAAGAATCTCCACGGCAATACCCAGATTTGCTCTGAGCTACTGAACAATGGTACCTCCTATATCGAGCCAAGAGATATTGCCAATATACTGTCCGACAGATTCAGTGCCAACTTTACTCCCCCCACCCCGCCCCAAGGACTAATCACAATACCAGTAGATTGCCAGGCACCCAGTATTACTGCTGCACAGGGTAAAACAGCACTGTCCAAGGCCAAGAATACAGCTTCCATAGGACCTGACAATATACCTGGCTGTCTTCTACATGAACTACAGAGTGAACTGGCACCTCACCTGTGTACCCTGTTCAATTACAGCCTCACCTCAGGCTTTGTCCCTACCGAATGGCGCATTACTACAGTCATCCGTCTCCACAAAGGAGGAGCGACTACAGACCCTGGGAACTATCGCCCAATTAGCCTGACTAGTCTGATATGCAAAGCTATGGAACGCATCATCATAGACGTAATAAACAAGGATATAGGGAATTTCCAAACTCTGGATCCTACACAGTTTGGTTTTGTGAAGAGTAGATCATGCCTGCTCAACTTGGTCAACCTCTTTGAGTCAGTCACCAGAGCTGTGGATGAAGGCAAGGTGGTTCATACAGACTACCTTGATCTGCCCAAGGCATTTGATAACATTCCACATTCAGGAATCATAGAAAAACTCACTAAGCTAGGCATCGACCCCTATATCACGGGCATCAACCCCTATATCACTAGGTGGATTGCAAACTGGCTCATAGATAGAACCCACAGTGTGAAGGTAGTGGATTCCAGGTCAGACTGCTGACCAGTCACAAGTAGAGTCCCACAGGGTTCGGTCCTGGGTCCTCTCCTGTTTGGTAAGTAGTTCTCTGAAGTCCAGGACAACACAAAGGGTCTCTGGCTGACAAAGTAAACAGACGATTGCAAGTTGGGAGATATTATTAACTCCCCAAGTGATGTTGGCGTCCTACAGAAAGGCCTCGCTGGAACCAACGACTGGTGTCAGAACCATGGCCTTAAGTGCAATGCCAAAAAAATGTGTGGTCATCCCCTTTGGGGAAAACCCAGTTCCCGTGAATTACCACATCGATGGTAGTCCACTGAACACAGAAGGTGTTATAAGAGATCTGGAAGCACAGGTTGATCGCAGCCTCTCTTTTGACCACCACATTGCCACTGTAGTCAGAAAGTCCTATGTGACACATCTCATTACTAAGGGTTTTGCATCCAGGAAGAAAGAGGTCATTGTCTCCCTCTACTCTTCGCTCATTAGGCCAATCATTGAGTACAATGCCCTATTTGGCATGTATCTCTCTAGACACCTGCAGCAACTGGAGAGGCCACAAAAGTACCTCACAAAGAGGATCCTAGGCTTTAAACACTTGTCCTATATGGATGGACTTAAAAAACTCCAACTATTCTCTGTCTCATAGTACCTGTTTAGAGGTGATCTCTGCTTGACATACAAAGCCATGTCTGATGCAGCTCTGTTAGAAATGCTGCATTTAAAGAAATCCCAATCCCTCCGCACCACACGCTCCAGTGACCTCAACCTCATTACCACAATCAACAAAATGTGCTGGAGGGACAGGTTCGTAACCCAGAGACTGCCCTTGCTATGGAGTAGACTTTCCATACATGTCAAACAGAGCACCTCACTGGCCCTCTTCAAGAGAAACCATGATGAATGGATAGGAAGTAGAAAATTCACCTCGGGGATCACTCCAGTGGCTCTAATCGACAGAGGCAGTGGGAACCAAGGATGTTTTTCGTGTTTCACTGTTGCAGTCATTACACTTGGGTTATCCTGCTGGCAGGCTACCCTCAGTCAGCCTGAATTCCAAAGTCTACGTCGGCGTCAGTTGCTGTTGCCTCTTCCCTAATGTCAGTGCGCCAGGGGTATAAAAGATGCAACCAACGCCATTTTCTTCCGTCTTTCTTGCCGTGCGGTGCCCAAAGCAGAAGCAGTTCGCAAGTGCCGGTCAGCCGACTCCTGAGATTTTCGTGTTCGAATTTCAGATCCGAAGTCTTCATTAAAAGCTAAGTACCCCGTTGGGGAAAACTTTTTTCTTGCTCCAGACCGATGTCAGAAAAAGTTAATAGTTGTATCTTTTGGGAAGCAAATACCTCATAAGGACTTTCATTCTTACTGTATTCCTTGCCTAGGCCCTGACCACGACGTTGCTAGTTGTCGGTTTTGTGCTAGATTTAACCAGCGCACTATTAAGCGTCGGTACGATTTTGCATTTCACTATTTTGGCAGAAGATTTAATTACACAATGCCGTCGGATAGCCATCCGACTACCGGAATTCACAAGAAACGCAAAGAAAAAGAAAAGGACAGGCATCCGAGGTCTAAAACAGACGACGGGGCTTCCTCTAAGCAAGTCGCCGGTGCGCCGGTTCTCAGGCGCTTTTGTAGCCCCTGACACCCGCTACTTTGGCCCTGCAGGCCACTACAGACTCCCACGTGGAGTCGCCTAGGCCACTGGAAGCTCAAAGTATTGGACCTTCGGAAACTATTCCCTCAGATGGGTCCGGAGCCGCTGAGCAGGCATCGCCTTCTGAGGGTGTTTTCAGACCTACTCAATTATACATTAAAGCGACTCCAGCTATAAAGGCAAAGACTAAAGCACAATTAAAGACAAAGAATCAAGTACAACAGCCTCATGGTCAGGCCTCCATGCCCAAAAAACAGATGCTTAAAATGGCCGAAGACTTCATTACTTTGATCAGGGGTTCCCATCCCCCTCCTGATAAGAGGCCTAGGCAAGAGACAGAATATGAATCTGCAGATCAGGTTTCCATTTCATCTGATTCCTCTTCTGATTAGGAATACTCTCTTCCTCCCTATGAGGATTCTGATGCTGAAGAATCTATCCCTTCAGCCTCTCCTCCTGAGGATTACTCAATTGGGGAAACCTTGCACACCATGAGGGAACATTTCCACTGGGAGTGCCAAGATTATTCAGAATCTAAGAAAAGACTTAGAGACTTCGTTTTACTCCCACAACACAGGCCCCTAGCTATTCCAGCTGTATTAGACATTGTAGATGATGTATTTTCAGAGTCCAGTCTGACCCCTGACTCCTTACCTCTAGCTCTTGTTAAGCCGGACAGTACTACAGAGTTCCTGACTCTCATAAATTCCTTTTCAAAAACCCCGCTGCTGACCCAGAAACCATCTCTCAGGGTCCCAAAGGTGTCAAGGCATCCACTGCTAAAAACTCTACCCCCTCTGACAGGGATTCTAGGGCATTGGACAGATGGGGGAAGAAGATTTACACCTCTGCTGCCTTGGTTTATAAGGACTTTAAATTGTCAGTTTCATATGCTCAAATATCAGCAGTATATTATGTCACTGCTTAAACAGAAAATGTTGATAAATTCTGAATGTGCAGAAAACAAAGAAATGCAGGATTTATTGCATGCAGCTGAACAAGTTGGAAAGCATACTTTGCAATGTGGTTTTGATTCTTTGGAGGCCTCCTGCAGGGCCGTTGTTACGGGTTCTGTCATCAGGAGGCATGCTTGGTTAAAGGAACAAAATCTGCCTGACCATGTCAAAGCAAAATTATTAGATGCTCCGTTACAGCATGATACCTTGTTTGGTGTTAAAGCAGAGGAGGCTTTAAAGAAAATGGAGGACATAGCTAAATCTATGCCAAATGGTTAAGGATTTCTTACAGGTACAGCCTCCAAGATTTAGCAGACACTGGCCTACAAAGAATTGGTTCTTTCCAGTGTCAGACAGACTACAAAGGGGCAGATACAGACGCCCAAGAGGCAGATCCCAGCCCCAAGGTTCGTACAGATCTAAACAATGGGGCGCTTCAACCTCCAAAAGTGGAGAAGACAAATCACAACCATACAGGAAACAGTCCCGATGACTTCCCCCTGCCTGAACCAAGCACTTATCTTCTGGCAGCACCTTTAGGGGGAAAACTACCTCTTTTTTCTCAAAATTTGCACATAACAACCCAGGACAAATGGGTCCTAGACATAGTGTCACAAGGCTACAAGTTTCACTTCCATACCCTGCCAAGGACAAATGGTTGGCCAGACCGGCCAAAACATCAATGGGCAGAGGCACAAAAACAAGTCTCATCCCTCATGGACATGAGGGCCATTCAGCAATTGCCAGAGCAAGAGCAGAGACAAGGATTTTAATCAAGACTGTTCTTGGTACAAAGAAAGGACAAGACCTGGAGACCAATACTGGACCTATCTATTCTAAACACATATCTGGATATACCAAAATTCAAAATGTTGACTCTACAGCAGCTTCTTCCCATGCTGGGCAAGAAGGCTTGGTTTGAGACTTTAGACCTAAAAGAGGCATGCCTGCATGTCCCAATCAGACAAACATGCAGAAGATACCTGAGATTCAAAGCTGGCTCAATGCACTACCAATTCTCTGCACTGCCCTTTGGCTTATCTACTGTGCCCAGGGTCTTCACAAAGTGCCTGGCACCAGTAATTGCATTATGCAGACACAGGAATACAAATATATCCTTACTTGTACGACTGCCTCATTCAAGCAGAGCACAAGGACATTCTACTACAGCATCTGGCGTTTGTAAAGACATTTCTAACAGGCCTAAGGTACACAGTCAACGAAAAGAAATCAAAACTAGTACCCTCTCAAGAGGTAATATTCCTGGGTGCAAGCTTAAATACAACTGCCCAGATGGCTTATCTCACGCCAGACAAACAAAGGCAACTGAGTACATATTTCAAACTGTTGGCAACAAAGGCCCAGTTATCTGCAAGAAAAATTCTGCAGGCTTTGGGCTTCATGGCATCCTGCATTCTACTAATTCCATATGCGAGCCTGCATATGCAGAAACTTCAATGGTACCTAAAAAGTGTTTGGGCTCAACATTACAACAGCCTGGAAACAATACTTACCCTCATTCCCTGCCTGCAACAGGAGTTTGGATGGTGGGCGAAGGCTTGTCACCAAAATAAGGGACAGCCATTCACTTTACCCCCAGCTAGGCAGACATTAACAATGGATGCATCAGATTATGCCTGGGGGGCCCACATGGCAGGAAGATGTTTTCAAGACACATGGTCCGCAAACCAAATGCATCTACATATCAATCAAAAAGAGATGCTAGCTGTTCAGAATGCCCTGACAGCCTTCAAGGACCTACTTCATCCGGGACAACTACTGATAAAGACAGACAACATCACGGTCATGTGGTATATAAACAAGCAGGGAGACACTCATTCTTACCCCCTTTGCATACTAGCCATGACTTTGTGGGACACAGCATTGACTTACCAAGTACATCTGCAGGCAAAATTCCTGCCGGGAAAGATAAATACTCTGGCAGAAGAACTAAGCAGAAACCTCATGGATCCCCACGAGTGGAAATTGGATCCACAGGTCTTCAGCATGATAACAAGGAAATGGGGATGCCCGGATATAGATCTATTTGCCTCTCTTCACAACTACCAACTAAAAAGTTCTGCACGAGGACTTATCACAGACAAGCATGGAAAGTGGACGCCCTATCTTTCAGCTGGAAAAGCTTAGCAGTATATGCCTTTCCTCCACTGCCTCTCCTCCCCAAGGTACTCCTAAAGGTCAGACAAGAGAAGACAAAGATGATATTGATTGCCCCAGACTGGCCCCGCCAGTACTGGTATCCAATCCTAAGGAACTTGTCTCAATGCCCGGCTTGGACCTTGCCTCAAATACCTCATCTACTGTCCCAACAAAACAATCAGATCCTGCACAGCCAATTCAAGACCTTAAATCTGGCAGTATGGCGGATAATGTACTCATACAAAATGCACCTCTTACTACAGCTGTGATGGATGTCATTTTGGAGGCCAGAAGGCCTAGTACCAGAAAGTCTTACGCTGGAAAATGGAAGAGATTCTGTGCCTGGAACCAGGCACAAGGAATTGACACAGCTGTACAAAATATTCCTCAGATTTTGCAATACTTAACTGAGATGCTGGACAAAGGCCTGTCCTTTTCATCAATTAAAATTCATGCCTCTGCCATTTCGGCTCATTACAATACAGAGCCACCAATCTTTTCGCATCCTTGTTAAGACAGTACCTCAGAGAAGCCAAACACTTAAGGCCTCCAAAGAGATCACCAATACCTGCATGTGACCCCAATTATGTCTTAGAAAAACTCACCCTGCCACCTTTTGAGCCAGCCGCTACAGCTGGTATAAAGTTTTTATCTTGGAAAACAGCTCTGCTCCTAGCAGTAACCTCTGCAAGACGAGTCTCAGAGCTACAGGCACTCATGGCTGTAGAACCTTTTATCATTTTTTATCCAGACAGGGTTTCTCTGAGGACAAACCCGACATTTATGCCTAAGGTAGTATCCAGTGTGGCCCTTAACCATACTATTCATCTGCATACTTTTTATCCGAACCCACAGAGTAAGGGGGAGAGAATTCTACATTCTTTGGACATACACAGACAGCTATGCTTCTACTTGAACAGAACCAAAGCTTTCAGAAAGACAGACCAACTACTAGTGGCATATGCTGCAGGACCACAAGGAAAGGCCATCTCAAAGCAGACTATTTCAAAGTGGGTAGGCCACTGCATTCACAACATGGCAAGCCAGTGCCTTGGGGCATTAGGCCACATTCAACCAGAGCAGCAGCCACTTCAGCAGCCTTCCTCAGGGGAGTACCAACCAAAGACATTTTAGAGGCTGCTACCTGGAGTTCAGTGCACACCTTTACAAAGTACTATCATTTACCACTCTACTCTAAATCCAGGGCAGGCTTTGCCACTGCAGTTCTGCAGGGCCTCATAGCCACTCCTAATGCTATTTAGCTCCAGCCTCCCAACCATAGCTTTGGGATTCAACCCAAGTGTAATGACTGCAACAGTGAAACACGAAGAACATAGTACAGTTGTGTACACTTACCATAAATGTAGATGTTCGAGTGTATTCACTGTTGCAGTCCAGGTTACCCACCCACCATCCCCCGTATCGTTGCTGGAACTTATCTGCACTTTTCTAATCTATACAACCTATGTGGTGTATTTGATTGTAGATGAAGGTATAATATGTATTTGGTGCATGCATGTTTTATTGACATATTTTAGCCTACCCTTTTGGGGGCACCTGACATCTGGGGCAAAACAAACTGAAGAAAATGGCGTTGGCTGCATCTTTTATACCCCTGGCACACTGACGTCAGGGAAGGGGCGACCGCAACCGACGCCGGACCTAAACTTTGGAATTCAGGCCGACTGAGGGTAGCCTGCTAGCAGGATAACCCAAGTGTAATGACTGCAACAGTGAATACACTCGAACATCTACATTTATGGTAAATGTACACAACTGTACTTTGGGTGGCACAATGTCAGGGTAAGCCTATGAGCTAGGTATTAGCCTACTACACATCTATGAACCTGTGAGAGCTACATTGTGAGACAGATAAGACAGAATACAAGCACACATTTGTTCACATGAACTAAAACTATTACAGTCTAAACAGAAGGCAGGAACTGTTTAAAAAAAAATTTACAAAATTATTTACATGCAGTAACTGTTATAATCTAGTAAAGGTGAGTATTATATAATTATATTACAGTCTGAATATCCAACTAATAAAAAACAAGTAATCTCCGCATACAGTCAGGAAACTGCTTCCAGAATGACTGCATGTGAGAGCAAGTTCAAGGTGGATGCCATATAGGGAGAAACAGTGGTTTCTGGGTGTTCAGTGTGGGTGTATTTTAGCTGGGGGCAGTACAAGAGCACTTCCAGTTTTGTTTAGGTTGGTCCTAAGAAGTTGTTTGAACACAGTGGATTTGGCAGTGTTAAGGATGTTTTAAGGGTGTGTATGATATATTTATACACACACACACACACACACACACACACACACACACACACACACACACACACACACACACACGTGTGTGTTTGTATGCTGTAACATTTTAAGCTTTTCCACTTTTGTTTGGATGCATTTATTAAAATTATACCTCGGCAACACTGTTATATGCAACCATAGGTATTGACAGCGAATAAGTTGCCTTTATTTGTAGTGTACAGCCACCTTGAATTCTCTGGAGGACCTTGTGAATTTTACCTTACAAACTGCCCAAAAAAGAAATCACCCCATTCTTTAAAATGTTTCTCTTCAACATTTCTCAGTTGAGTCTTTTTTTTCTGACCTCTGTTGTTACATCTTACCATCACCATCTTTTCCTACATTATCTCTCCCCTACAAACTCTAATTCTTCACCACTCCCTGCTAAAGCTATATACTTTTATATAGCACCAAACCTTTTCAACTTCACCAAAGTAGCATTTTTTACATATAGATATACACATCAATATACCATACATCTACTCGATAAATATACTAAACTTGCATTCAAGCACCCAATCCAAGTTATGCTGATTAGATTAAACCTCAGACTTAGTGGTGACATCAACCCAAATCCAGTCCCTAAAAACTAATCCACTACACCTAAATGCACCACCGCTTCCACATACTCACATTACTACTAACCCTACGCATAGAAAGTCAGACCTGTTACTACATGACTCTCGGGAGCATAGTGAACAAAATGTATGACTTTCATGCATCTCTCTCACTCTACTCCCCTGATATAGTGACTTCAACTAAAACCTGGTTAAAGTCTGAGATAAGTAACAATGAAACTTTAACTCAAGGTTACAGCATCCATGGATTGGACAGATTAAACAAACACGGTGGAGGTCTAGCTATTATTTACAAAAACACACTCAAACTTCGACGTCTAGAAACTAACCCTCCTAATTTCAGTAATGTTGAATTACTATTTACTAGACTTTAAATAATCTCTCAGAAATCCATAACTATTATAGCAGTCTACATCCCTCCTGGTAACAACCCCACCTTAACTGAGTACTTCCGCCACTGGTTGTCTTTAACATTATCTTAAGAAACTATTGTAATAGGTGACTTCAGTACAGACTGGCTTTCCTGCACTTCAGGCAATCCTACAAATTTCATAAGCTTATATGGATTTTTCTAGCTAATTCAATCCTCAACTAGAAATGATAAAAAAACTAAAAGGCAGTCACTACTAGACTGGATATTAACCAGTAAACCTACTTTTGCCTTCCAGTCAGATTACTTTCCAGATACTATTAGTGACCATCTACCCACCTACCTCATCAGGCAATACGTACACTTCCTCAAAAATACTACATATACACAAATGCAGCAAAGAAAACATTTCTCACCTCAAACATTTGTATCAACCTTACAGCAGGACGACTGGACCCCACTAATATCACTCCCACTAGATAATGCCATGTCGTACTTCAGTAATATATTTTTAGACATACTCAACAATCAAGCACCACCTAAAACCATTAGAATTGAGACAAACTATGCTCCTGGCTAATTAAGGAAACTAAGCAATTACTTAGAACCAGAGATAAAACTTGGGCACACACCCAACAAATATCAAATCATTCTAGATAATTACCGGCAACTGAGAAATAAAGCTAGGAAACAGGTTAAAAATGACAAGAAATCCTATTACATTTCAACACAACACAAATGTAAAAACAACCCCCAAAAATTTGGTCTGTGATAAATGAACTACTAAAGGCAGGGCAATCCATAACCCTAAAACCTACCACTGTAAACAATGCAGACAGTATTGCCAAACTTGATACATATTTCACTAGCTCCATATTAACTTTGAACAACGCTAACTACAACTCACCTGTTACCTTTCGTAAAACTGCAAAAGACCCATCCAGTGCCTTCTCCTTCAACCCTGTGCAAACCAGCACCATAAAGAAACTGCTCAACAAAGCTTTGACCCACTTTTCTTACTGCTGATAATTTACTTTCTGAATACCTCAAGACCTCAAGATAGCTGCCGACGCTGTCTCCTGTCCAGTCTGCATTTTGATCATACTCAGCCGGCCTGAATACCAGAGTCTTGGATTCCTGCGTCGGATGCTGTCTCTTCTTCCATGACGTCAGGTCGTCAGGGGTATAAAACATGCAGCTGACGCCATTACATCAGTCTTTCTTGCCGTGCGGTGCCAGAAGCAGAAGCAGTTAGCAAGTGCCAGTCGGCTGACTCTTGAAATTTTTGTTTTCGAGTTTCAGAATCAAAGTCTTCAAAAAAGCTAAGTACCCTGTGGGGGATCCTTTTTCTTGCTCTAACCAATGTCAGTAAAAGTTAACAATTGTCTTACCTGTGGAAAGCAAATCCCTCATAAAGATTTTCATTTGTATTGCATTCCTTGCTTAGGCCCAGACCATGACATCCCTCGCTGTCAGTTTTGTGCCATGTTCAACCCCCAAACTATTCATCGTCTGGCTATATTTGCAGCAAATTATTTTGGTACTTGGTAGAACTACACAGAAATGGCTTCGGCAAGCCATCCGACTACAGATCTTCCGAAAAAACATAAAGGTAAAGACAGAGAGACAGACTACATAGGTCCAAAACTGCCAATGACGCTTCCGTTAAGCTAGTCACCAGTCCGCCGGTACTCAGTGAGATGCTTTTGCAGCCCCCGATACCCGCCACTTCAGATTCGCAGGGCTTTACCGAGACCCATTTGGAGTCCGGTATGCTGTGAGATGCTTCTTCGGCTAAGGAACTTGCAGATGTCTCTACCTTGGATGGGTCCGGAGCCGCTGTGCAAGCACCGGCTTCTAAGGTTATATTCAGGCCTACAGACTTGCATTTTAAACCAATGCCATCTTCTTCATCCAGTCCTAAAACTCGATCCACACCTAGAAAACTGATGTCCAAACTGCATGCTCAGGCCCCTATGCCTACAAAACAAATGCTTAGAATGGCTGAAGACCTTATTACCTTAGTTAGGGGAAGCCAGCCTTCCCCCTCTAAGAGACCTAGAAATTATTTTCCTTCTGATTCTTCTGATCAGAAATCAGATATTTTTGTTCCTTCTGATGACCAGGATTTGCCCTTATCTACCTATGAGGATTCTGATGCAGAGGACTCCATTCCCTCTGCTTCCCCTCCAGAAGATTTTTCTTTTGGTGAAACCTTGTACACTCTTGGGGAGCATTTCCACTGGGAAAGCCAAGATTACTCTGACTCCAAAAAGAGTCTTGGGGAATTCTTACTCCTTCCTCAACACAGGGCTTTAGCTTTCCCTCTGGTCCTGGACATTGTAGATGATACTTTCTTGGAATCTAGCCTTTCCCCAGACACTTTACCCCCAGCTCTCAGAAAACTTGACGGGTATTACAGAGTACCTGACTCTCACAAGTTCCTGTTCAAGAATCCTACTGTGGATCGAGAGACCATTTCCCCAAGGATCAAAAGGCATTAAGGCTACTGCTGCCAAAAATCTTACCCTTTCTGATAGAGATTCTAGAGCCTTGGACAGGTGGGGTAAGAAGGTATACACTTCTGCTACTTTGGCCATTAAGGCGTTAAACTGACAGTTTCATATGTTAAAGTACCAGCAGCATATTATGGGACTAATTAAACAGAAATTTATGTTGATTCCTGACTGTGCTGAACACAAAGAATTACAGGATTTAATGCATTCTGCAGAACAAGTTGGTAAACATACTTTGCAATGTGGTTTTGACTCTTTAGAAGTATCTTGCAGAGCTTCTGTCACTGGGTCTGTACTTAGAAGGCATGCTTGGCTTAAGGGGCAAAACTTGCCAGATCATGTTAAATCTAAATTACTGGATGCTACCTTAAACCAAGACTGCCTGTTTGACAACAAAGCAGAAGTCCCCAAAAAGATGGAGGAAAAAGCTAAATCTATGCAAACTGTTAAAGATTTCCTACCAGTACAGCCTCCCAGATTTAGTAGGCATTGGCCTTCAAATAATTGGTCCTTTCCAGTCTCTTTTAGTCCTTCTCAGTCTAAACTCAAGAACAGCAGACCACCTAGGTTACAGTCTCAGGCTGCTCACATAACTAAGCAGTGGGGGGCTCCCACTTCCAAAGCAGGGAGTAGTAAGCCAGCCCCCTACGGAAAAATGGCACAATGACTTAACCTTAACCCTTCCAAGCCCTGCTCAGCTGTTTTCCCCCTTAGGAGGAAAACTCGCCCTGCATGCAAAAAACTGGGAATTCATTACCCAGGACAAATAGGTTTTGAGTATAGTTTCCCAAGGATGCAGATTCACTTCCACACCCTACCAACCCCAAACAGTTGGCCAGATCTTCCCCCAGATCAGTGGGCGGAGGCCCAATAGCATATTTTCTCTCTTCTAAGTATCAGGGCTATTTGTCCCAGCAGAACAAAGGGGACAAGGTTTTTAATTCAAGACTTTTCCTGGTACCCAGAAAAGACAGCTACTGGTGTCCTATCCTGGACCTCTCTATTCTAAACACCTTTCTGGTGATCCCAAAATTCAAAATGCTAACTCTTCAACAGCTGCTTCCTATGCTAAGCAAAGATGCCTGGTTGGCAACCTTAGACTTAAAGGAAGCTTACCTGCACATTCCAATAAGGGAATCCTGCAGGAAATACCTACGCTTCAGGGCAGGCTTCATGCACTATTAGATGTTCATGTTTCACTGTTGCAGTCATCACATATCTGCTTGCAGTAGCCCTCAGTCGGCTTGATTATCAAAGTCTTGGGTCCTGCGTTGGTTGCTGCCTCATCTTCCATGATGTCAGGTAGTCAGGGGTATAAAACATGCAGCCGACGCCATTACATCAGTCTTTCTTGCCGGCTGTGCCCGAAGCAGAAGCAATTTGCAAGTGCTGGTCGGCCGACTCCTGAAATTTTCATTTTCGAGTTTCAGAACCCAAGTCTTCAACTAAAGCTAAGTACCCCATTGGGGAAACTTTTTCTTGCTCTAAACCGATGTCAGTAAAAGTCAGTAATTGTATTTCTTGTGGAAAGCAAATACCTCATAAAGATTTTCATTCGTACTGTATTACTTGCTTAGGCTCTGACCACGATGCACCTTGCTGTCAGTTTTGTGCCTTATTTAAACTGCGAACTATTCGTCGTCTGTATATTTATGCTTCTAAATATTTTGGTACTCTATTCAATTATCCAGATATGTCTTTGGTAAGCCATCCCACTACCGACATTCCGAAAAAACGCAAATATAAAGACAGAGACAGGCCACCTAGGTCCAAAGCTGCCGACAACGCTTCTCCTAAGCTAGTCGCCAGTTCGCCGGTACTCGGTGAGGTGCTTTTGCAGCCCCTGATACCCGCTACTTCAGATTTGCAGGCCTCTACTGAGACCCATTCTGACTCCAGTATGCCGTGAGATACTTCAACTGTGGAACCTGCGGATGTCTCTACCTTGGATGGGTCCAGAGCCGCTGTGCAGACACCGGCTTCTGAGGGTGTATTCAGGCCTACTGACTTGCATATTAAACCGACGCCATCTTTTTCTTCAAGGCCTAAAACTCGAATCATGCCTAGAAAACCAACGCCCAGACCGCATGGTCAGGCCTCTATGCCTAAAAAACAAATGATAAGAATGGATGAAGATCTTATTACTTTAATCAGGGGAAGCCAGCCTTCCCTCTCTAAGATACTTAGGACTGAATTTGCTTATGATACTTCTGATCAGGATTCTGAAATTTCTGTTTCCTCTGATGACCAGGATTTACCCTTATCTACCTATGAGGATTCTGATGCAGAGGACTGTATTCCCTCTACTTCCCCTCCAGAGGATTTCTCTTTTGGTGAAACCTTGCATACTCTTAGGGAGCATTTTCGTTGGGAAACCCAGGATTACTCTGATTTTAAAAAGAGGCTTAGGGATTTCTTACTTCTGTCCCAGCACAGGCCTTTAGCTATCCCCCCATACTGGACATTGTTGATGATGCCTTTTCGGAAACTAGCTTGACCCCTGAATCTTTACCTCCTGCTCTCAGAAAACCTGATAGATATTACAGGGTTCCTGACTCACAAGTTCCTTTTTAAAAATCATACTGCGGCTCCTGATACTATTTCACAGGGGCCCAAGGGCATTAAGGCTACTACTGCCAAAAATCCTTCCCCCTCTGATAGGATTTCCATGGTGCTGGATAGATGGGGTAAGAAGGTATATACTTCTGCAACCTTGGCTATTAGAGCCTTAAACTGCCAGTTTCATATGTTAAAGTGTCAGCAGCATATTATTGGATTGTTTAAACAGAAAATTATATTGATTCCTGATTGTGCTGACAATAAGGATTTACAGGATTTAATGCATTCTGCTGAACAAGTTGGAAAACATGCTTTGCAATGTGGTTTTGATTCACTAGAGGCATCTTGCAGGGCTGCTGTCACTGGGTTTGTACTTAGAAGGCATGCTTGGCTTAAGGAGCAATCTTTGACAGATCATGTTAAAGCTAAATTGCTGGATGCCCCTTTAAATCAGGAATGCTTGTTTGGCAACAAAGCAGAAGAAGTTCTTAAAAAGATGGAGGAAAAAGCTAAATGTATGCAAACTGTTAAAGATTTCCTACAAGTACAGCCTCCAAGATTTAGTAGGCATTCGCCCTCTAAGAATTGGTCCTTTGTTGCCTCTTCCAGGCCTTCTCAGCCCAAACCCAGAACGAGCAGAGCACCCAGGCTTCGGTCCCAGGGTTCTCACAGGACTAAGCAGTGGGGGGCTCCCACTTCCAAACTGGGTAGTAGTAAGACTCCCCCCATGGTAAACTGTCTCAGTGACATAACTTTAAAACTTCTAAGCCCTTCTCAACTGACTGCTCCTTTAGGGGGACAGATTGCTCTGCAGGCAAAAAACTGGGAACTCATTACCCAGGGCAAATGAGTTTTAAATATAGTTTCCCAAGGATACAGATTTCAGTTCCACATGTTACCAACCCCAAACAGCCAGCCAGATCTACCCCCAAATCAGTGGGCAGAGACTCAAAAGCAAGTACTCTCTCTCTTAAGTATAAGGGCTATTCAAACTGTACCAGAAGAGGAAAAGGGACAAGGTTTCTATTCAAGACTCTTGGCTTCCTATCCTGGACCTCTCTATCCTAAATACCTTTTTGGTGATCCCATAATTCAAGATGCTAACCCTTCACCAATTGCTTCCTGTGCTAGGCAAGGATGCCTGGTTGGCAACACTGGATCACCTGCACATCCCAATCAGGGAGTCTTGCAGAAGATACCCACACTTCAAAGCAGACTACATGCATTGTCAGTTCTCTGCACTGCCCTTTGGCTTATCTACTGCCCCAGGGTATTCAGACAGTGCCTAGCTCCATTCATTGCTTTTTGCAGGCAAAGAAATATTCAAATATACCCATACCTGGACGATTGTCTAAGTCAGGCAGAAAGCCAGGACATACTTTTGAATCATCTGGCATTTGTACAAAAGGTGCTAACTTGTCTGGGGTACACCATAAATGAAAAGAAATCTCACCTAGTACCCTGCCAACAGATTGTATTCCTGTGAGCAAGCTTGAACACAACTTCCCAGATGGCTTTCCTCACTCCAGAGAAACAAATTCATTTGACAACTTACTTCAAACTACTGGCCACAAAAACCCAGCTATCTGCAAGGAAAATTCTGCAAGCCCTGGGGCTCATGGCCTCTTGCACGTTCTACTAATTCCATATGCAAGACTGCATATGAGGAAACTGCAGTGGTATCTAAAAAGCTTATGGTGTCAACATTCTCAGGACCTGGAGTCAATGATTCCGATCTTTCCTTGTCTACAGTTAAGAGTTCCTTTGGTGGACGGAGGCCTGCCACCAAAACAAAGGACTACCATTCACTCTACCCCCTGCCGCCCAAACCCTAACAACAGGTGCATCAGACTATGCATGTGGGGCTCACTTGGCAGGACAGTGCATTCAGGGCAAATGGAACCCGTGTCAGATGCACCTGCAGATCAGCCAAAAAGGAATGTTAGCTGTACAGCATTCCCTGACAGCCTTCAAAGACAACATTCTTCCAGGACAATTATTGGTAATGACAGGCAACACCACAGTTATGTGGTAAATAAAGAAGCAGGGGAGGGTCCCACTTGTACACCCTCTGCAGATTAGCCATGGCTCTGTGGAACACAGCCTTGAGCTACTAAGTGCACCTACAAGCTCAGTTCCTGCCAGGCAAGCTAAATTCACTGACAGACGACTTAAGCAGAAATCACATGGACCCTCACAAATGGAAGCTTTAACCAAATATATTCAACATCTTGAGGAACAAATGGGGGACTCCAGAGATAGACCTGTTTGCCTCCCCTCAGAACTACCAGTTGGACAAATTCTGCACAAGGACTTCCCACAGTCAAGCTTGGAAAGTGGATGCTCTGACCTTTATCTGGGAAAACCTCTCAGTTTATGCCTTTCCCCCTCTGCCTCTCCTCTCAAAGATTCTGCAAAAGATCAAACAGGACAAGCAAAGGACAGTACTGATTACACCAGAGTGGCCACGCCAGCACTGGTACCCCCTCTTGCACAGTATGACACTGCTGGAACCATCAGACCCCTTCCCTGCTGTCCCAGCAGGTGGGCCAGATTCTGCACCCTCAGCTTCAAACCCTAAACCTTGCAGCCTGGCTAATTCCTTGAGCTCTCCAATAGCATCTCTCAGTAAGCAGGTGCTAGATGACATTCTTGAGGCAAGGAGGCCTAGTACTAGAAAATCCTGAGCTGAAAAGTGGAAAATATACTGTTCCTGGAGCCAGACTCAGGGGATGGGCACAACTGTGCCGAGCTTACCTCATATTCTTCAGTACTTGACAGAAATGCTCCAGAAGGGTCTATCCTTCTCAATTAAAATTCATGCCACTGCCATTTCAGCACATTATAATACTGAGCCACCATTCTTTTCTCACCTACTGCTAAAGCAAATCCTTAGAGGGGCCAAAAATAAGACCCCCCCCCCCAGGAGAGCCCTTACTCCAGCCTGGGACCTTAACTTTGTATTGGAAAAGCTCATTCTCCCTCCATTTGAGCCAGCTGCAACTGCAGAGTTGAAATTCCTTTCATGGAAAACAGCCTTCCTTCTAGCCATCACTTCAGCAAGAAGAGTGTCTGAATTACAGGCCCTCATGGCAGTGGAACCCTTCATTATCTTCCATGCAGACGTGGTTTCCCTCGGGGCCAATCCTTCCTTTTTACCCAAGGTGGTGTCTAGTGTGGCCCTAACTCAGTCCATTCATTTACCTACTTTTTTCCCTAATCCACAAAACAAAGGAGAACGAATACTGCACTCTTTGGACGTGCACAGACAACTTAGGTTTTATTTGAACAGGACTAAACCTCTCAGAAAATCTGAGCAGCTGCTAGTTGGCTTTGCTGCAGGAACAGAGGGGAAGGCCATTTCAAAGCAAACCATTTCTAAATGGATAGCCCATTGCATTAGTTTCTGCTACAAGCACCATGGAAAACCCTACCCCACAGGGGATAAGATCACATTCAATCATGGCTGCATCTACCTCTGCAGCCTTTCTCAGAGGAGTCCCTACCAGGGACGTCCTTGAAGCTGCTACCTGGAGCTCTGTGCATACCTTCACCAAGCATTACCACTTGCCTATTTTTTTCTAAATCCAGAGCTGGTTTTGCCACTGCAGTCTTGCAGGGCTTAATAGCTGTCCCTAATGCTCTAACTTCCTCCTCCCTTCCTTAGCTTTGGGAATCAACCCAAATGTGATGACTGCAACAGTGAAACACGAAGAACATAGTACAGTTGTGTACACTTACCATAAATGTAGATGTTCGAGTGTATTCACTGTTGCAGTCCTGGTTACCCTCCCTCCAGCTCCCTGACTTCTCTTGGCTCTACCTTTCCTTCTTCTTTGGTGTAAATAAGGTTTCTGGTGTATTTGCTTTTTGATGGAGGTGTACCATAACACATAATTGCTTCCCATTGTGGGAGCACCTGACATGTGGGACAAGAAAAAATGATGTAATGACATCGGCTGCATGTTTTATACCCCTGACGACCTGACATCGTGGAAGAAGAGACGGCATCCGATGCAGGAATCCAAGACTGTGGTATGGTGTGCAGGCCGGCTGAGGGCTACCTGCAGGCAGATAATCCGAATGTGATGACCGTAACAGTGAAACACTCTAACATCTACATTTATGGTAAGTGTACACAACTGTACTTTCTGAATCACTGACATGTATCCCTGAAAGAGGGCATAAGCAATAAGTTAACCACCAAAACTTTAGACTCGACCAAGTCGTCTTTCCTAGATTGCTTATTGATCCCTATTAACAGACAAGACTTTTGCATTTGAAATAACTCTTGATTAACTACATTGAAATCTTATCTGCTAAATTTGTCGTCATGGAAGATTTACTAGCATTCCTCTTTATTTTCACTCCATTAGCATTCCCAGCCTTCTTTTTCCTTTTAATTGGAGCTTTAACTGGCTTAAAAAGTAAACTTTCCCCAGTGTGCTTTCAACTTTGATCCTTATTTCACATCCTACTGATCAACCATATCTCCCTTCTTTCAATCCTTATTTTCTCATGTTAGCAAACTCAGAAACTGACCTTAACCTGTATGGTCAGTTTGAGAATCAAACAGTTTACTATTTAAAATTAAACTTTAATCTTTCAAACATTTACAATTAATGCACTTTTATTTTAAATCTGAGTTTATTAGCAGTACCACACAAGTTATGCATTTACCCAAGTATTTTTGATTAATCAAGTCTTTAAGAACATATAAATTTAAAGAATCTATAATAACAAGTTGTACACTCTTATACTTTAATCAAATTGACAATTATCTAAGTTGATGCTCTTCTGTTCCCATGTTGCAGTATTCATAACATGAGGGAGATCCTGGCCTAGGCGACCTGGGCATTCGGCCAGTATACCAAAAATTTAAGCTACTTCAAGGTATGTGCGACATTGCAGATAGGACAGCCGATGTTGACCATAAAAGTGATGTCTGCATGCACCTTCCTCAGAACTTCCCTGCTACCAGTCTGAACGACAGCTTCTCTGATCGCTGAAAGTTTTCTTCAATTCAGGTAAGTGCCCCATTGGGGAAATCCTTTGTCACGCTTTTGCTGCTGCATGCTTTTTGGAGGTTAATGTCATCCAAGAAGGACAACTACCACTGTTGGAAACTGATTCCACACAAAGACAACCACGACCAGTGTCTTTTCTGCTTGGGTTCTGATCATGACTGCAAGGCCTGTGCCATCTGTCAGATGTTCATTCCTAAAACACTTTGCAGTTGTCTGTCTGCCCTTAATATATTATCTTGAAAACCACAGACTAAAGTGACTAGCACTAGGCAGGGAAGATACTCCAGATCCATCGGGTGAACCCCCAAAGAAAAAGGTGAAAAAGGTAAGGCCTGAATCTTTAGCTGCACCTCTGATCCTAGACATCCCTCTCAAGGCCGGTGAATGCCTGGAGGTATAATGGTGTCTGGTCCTATTCCTTTGGAGGGCACGGATGTAGAAACCATTAGAGAGGGTTCCTTCAGCACTTCCTCAGAGGTATCGCAGGCATCCATTATGGATGGTAAGGGGAGACAGCAGCTTGCTGCTTCAAACTTTCCTCATAGTACCCCTCCTGCACCTTCCATTGAGGTTTTGCCAGCATCAGGTCCAGAGCCTAGGCCTATGTTGGCCCTTCCTTCCCAGGTTAGGGGTAGGACTATCTTTCATGAGGAAACACAAACAGAAACATGCGTATCCTATTCAGGAGCCTTCCCCAATCTGGAAAGCATTTTTCCAAGGGATTTTGAATGCTTTTCTGGCACTTAGGTCTTCATCTTTGCAGACACCTAGTCCAGCTTCTCCCATTTCCCCTCCACCTAGGAGTACATCTACTGAACAAGAGGTCTCTGAAGAGGATGTATCATCTTCAGATGAGTCCCTGGCCTATTTTACCCAAATAGACTCGTCTCTGGGCTATGCCTCTCCTGAAGTGGATTCCAGTGGTGGAGGTCCTGTTGAGGAGGATATTACATTTGGAGAAACTAGCTCCAGAATGAGGGAATTTTTCAAGTGGGAAAGTTCCCAGGTATCAGAAGTACAAAAGAGGTATTATGACCTCTTACAAATAGATTGTCTTGCTCCTTCAGCCATTCCACCTGTTTTGCCAGCTTTCCAGGATGCCTTTCTTGCAGCATTAAAAACCCTGACTCACAACCTCCTGCTTTTAAAAGGTGAGGTAGGTTCTATAAAGTCCCTGAAGACAGCAATTACCTGTACAAATGTCCTCTTGCAGACCCAGTTGTAATTTCTCTGTCTCTTCTAATTAAACCAGTAAATTACTGTCCTGCACCAACCTCAGATAAGGACAGTAAAATGATGGAGAGAATTGGGAGTCTGGTTTTAGAGCCATTAATTATCAGGCAAACATGTCCAAGTGTGTTCTGGCTGTAATTTCACAGGCCTCTAAATTGCTGACAGAGATCTCAGACTTTGCAACAAAGTCCCAGCTTTCTTCTCTCTTGGCAGTTTCTTCCCAGGTTACCAGGCCTTACATAAAATGTAGTTATGATGCGGCTGAGGTGTATGCAAGATCAGCAGCTTCTGGTTCTGTCCTCAGGAGGTATTCCTGGCTGAGATTGCAGCCTTTGCCTGAGGATGTCAAGGCAAAACTTATGGATACACCACTGGACAACACTGCCCTATTTGGTTCTAATACTGCAGCCCTGTTCAAATCCCTTCAAGAGAAAGGAAAAGAACTTAAGGAACTTAAACATATTTGTGTTTCCCCAGTTCCTAAATACCATAAGAACTAGCCTTCTAGGCCTAATTTTGTAAAGAAGACCTGTGCACCTTCCCAACAACACAAGAAGGGTGCACGCAGGCAGAGACCTTGTAGGTCTCACCCATCCTCTGCTCATAAGGCCCCCTTTCAAGACAAGCCAGGGTGTCTGTGACTGCCTGGCAACTTTCTCAGAAATCCCTGTTTCCCAGCACCTTTCTCATTTCCTTTCAACATGGACAAGCATTACCACAAACAAATGGGTCCTGTTTACTATCCAAGCAGGTTATTACATGACTTGAAAATGTACTCCTTCCTTCTTAGGGATTCCACAACCCCAAAAGGACCTGATCTGCCTTTTCCCTCAGGTCATTCAAGACTGGGAAACACAAGGAACCATACAGGAGGTCCCCTCTAGGCTACTCTGTGGTATGATGTGGGTCCCGGTGGTGTGCGTGTGCCATGATAGAGCAACTGAGTGCTCTTTTTTGTATATTTTAAGTCTTCTGCTGCTGGATTTTTGCTCTAAGGTAGAAAGCTCAGGGGTTGTATACTGCTAGAACGCAAGCTTTTTCACCTGCCCTTCCAAGCAATACGTCCTCTACAAAAACTGAATGCTTCAGCTTCGCATTTTATTAACTTTGTGAAGTAGAAAGCTCAGGGGTTGTATACTGCTAGAATGCAAGCTGTTTTACCTGCCCTTCCAAGCTATACGTCCTCTACAAAAATGCTTCAGCTTCACATTTTATTAACTTTGTGATGTATGTGAAATAGTTAATCTCATCCTGCATTATTAATTGACTCTGTAAGGTCAGCAGCACACCTCCGAGCCAGACCTCTGCCCCCTCCTATATTTTCTCTGAAGCCCTTATAATTCTCTTGACATTTTTTTTCCTCTGCTCTGTTTTTGTCTATTGTGTCTCTGCCTTAATTTCTTCACTCCTAGCCTGTCTCCTTACTTCCACTGACCAGTTCATACCTTATCTATTGACTAGCCCTGTGCACGTGGGTAACCCTCAACTGCCTTAGATCTCTTTACCTTGCACCCCTTCCTAGCTGTCCTGCTCTCATGCTAACCTTCTCTTTTTCCATTTCAGTTCACTAGCGACTGCATTCTCAGCTATCCATTTCTGTTCTGCACATTGTTTTTCTTCACTTTTGCTGCTTGCTGCATCCTGGTCCACTCCCTATTTCTTTCTCTCTTACACAGTCGTAAACCATCAATATGCCCATTACTCTAATCTCATCTTCTCTTCACCCCCGCATCATATCTACTCTTCTGTAACCTTATCTCATACCACACTCAGCTAATTCAACAACCCTGCTCTCCAACATCCTCCCACATCGTCACACACTTCAAAGCCCACTACTGCTTTTCTATTTCACCCTCACTCTTTTCTTGTACAGAATTCACTCTCTCCAAAATCAAACTGCCTCCCAAAATCTATCTACTGTACAGGACAAAACAAAAATATATCTCTCCCTACTCCTTTATATAATTTCCCCTCCACCTTCTCAACTCCCTTCTACTCTCTAGAGATGTTCACCCTAATCCAGATCCACAAACTAACCAACCTGCTCCTTCCACTGCCCCACAAATCCCTCTGTACACTCCTAACCTATTGCCAAAACATCTCTCCTACTCCATCAACATCCACAGTATCCTTAACAAGATAACAGAATTTCACTCATGGATAGCTCAGTACTCCCCTAACATAGTTAATCTTTCTGAGACTTGGCCTAAACCACATAACACTGATAATGAAATTCTTCCCTCAAGATCCAACATCCTACGCCTTGATAGAACACACAAAAAGGGAGCTGGAGTTGCTATACTGTACTCTGACCTCATTACCTTTAGCCCCCTTCCTAACCCTCCTTCCTCCTTTTACCCTGCTGAGCTTCTTATTGCCAACTCTAAACCCAGCAACCACAAAACCATAACAATAGTTGCAATTTATATACCACCAGGTGATAACGTAATAGATTCTAAATTGGATGTCAGACCACATAACAATGAGACCATAATACTAGATGGTGTTAATATCAACAGGTCTACCCTCAGCTCTAACTCCCCTACTAACAGCATTAACCTTTTTGGCTACACACAACTTACCTCATCTTCCACTTTCCACCAGAAACCTAACAATACTAGTTCTGTCATTGACTAGATTTCAGTCTCCCACCATAACCTGTATCACAACTCAGAAACACTACCCGACTCCATCAGTGACCATTGCCCAATATGAATCCTCAGACTATCCGCCCACATTTCCAGACCCCACAAATTCAAAGAATGCCACAAACTTAACTACCTTTAACCCTGAGACATTCAGTAATCCTTTCTCACCTATAGACTGATCTATCCTCATTACCTTGCAGCTTGATGAAGCTGTCTCACACTTTAACTCCATCTCCCTTAACACACTCAGCTCACTTGCCCCTCCTAGAACTGTTAGTCAAATCCCATAACTCCCCCGGCTAATCAACTCTACTCAGTCCCTTAGACAAAAAAGAAACTCTGCCTGGAAACTTTGGTTCAAGACTAAATCTCCCTCAAACTTCCAAAGACCTAGGGAACTCCGTAATCTCCCCAAAAAACAAATTAATGATAAAAAAAATTTCTACCACCAACCTCTGACTACACAATCTAGAAATCCTAAAATGTTTTGGAACACTGTCAACCAAATACTTTACCCAGGCAGTCTGTCAACACTTAATCCCTGTCCCATTAATAGACCCTTTGAAGCAGCTTCCATTTTCAGTTCTTACTTCAACACCATAAGCAAGCTTATGCAGACTTCTAACCCATCCAGTCTCTCACCACCCACAGCTCCCCATCAACAAAACTCCCCCTTCTCACTAAGGCTAGTTCCCACAAGCTGCTTTAAAAAAAATTATCCTCAAACTTAAAACATGCTCCCCATCAGTTGACAATCTGCCATCTTTCTTCCTAAAAACTGCTGCTACATCACTGGCATACCCATCCTCATGGACCGCTCTATCACTGAATCAACTGTTCCTACACTTTGGAAAAAAATACTTTATTATACCCATCCAGAAATGTGGAAATTCCACAGAATTTTCTGACTTTCAACCAATTCCCATACTTTCTCCCCTCTCAAAAATGCTTGAACACTGCATCCACAAACAACTCATGGCCCACTTCACTCGAGAACTTGATCACCCCTATCCAGCACGGCTTCCAACCACACCACAGCACCTCTACTGTTCTCATTTCCTTTACCAGTACCATTTCCCTAGCCAGAGGTGATGATAAACTTGTGTCCTTTCTCTTTTTAGATCTGTCAAAAGCTTTGATACTGTCTCTTATCCTGTCCTCCACTCAAAACTATCCCAACTCAACCTTTCCACAGCAACTATATCCTAGTTTAGCAGCTACCTTTCTAATTGACAGTAATCCATCAAGTGGCGCTCTGCTTTTTCTCTGATTCTCCCCATCAAAACAGGTGTCCCACAAGGCTCTATTCTTGGACCCGTCCTTTTTAACATCTTTATTAATGAACTCAACAAATCCTGTCCCCAGTCTTCCCTCATACAGTATGCTGATGACTCTGCTGTTATATCCTTTGCCGACAATCCAGCTGAACTACTCCTACTCACCCTCACACAAACACCATTCAAACACATAGAAATATGGCTTACTAATAATCAACTAATACTCAATCCCAAAAAGACAAAACTCCTTTTCTTCCTCCCTAAACCCTTCTACCACTTCATATCCTCATGTAACATCTTTTCACTGAACAACACTAACATCACCTCCGTAAACCAGACTAAGCTCCTTGGAGTAATCATAGATGACCAACTGAAATTTGACCTTCACATACATCACTGTATTAAGAAATCACACCAAAAGCTTGGCCTCCTATATAGAAACAAAAGGTTCCTCACCCCTGACTCCATAATATCACTATCCAATGCTTACCTTATTCCCAAACTTTTCTACAGCTCGCAGATTTTTTCAAACCTTCAGTCTTCTCTTCTCACAAAATTTGAAACTACCTATAACAAAATAGCTAGATTTGCTGCTAATCTACCATCCAAATTACACCACTGTCATGCCCTCAGGTCATTCTATTGGCTAGAGTTCTCTAACCAATTCAAAGTTAATCAAATGCTCACCATTCGCTCCATCATCAGTAAACCTTCTTCCTGCCGTAGCATTTCCTCAGTAGTCTCATTTTATATCCCTCCCCAACCGTTAAGGAGCTCTGATCAATATCTATTACAGATCCGTAAACCTAAAAAATCTGTTGTACAGAATCTATATAGCTACTCACCCGTCATTCAGTGTAATAAGCTCCCCACGACCCTGAGAAGCCTACCTTAGGTCTACAAATTCAAGAGATCTCGGAGTATCTAAACCACACCTGGGTATGTCACTGTAACCACCCCGACTGACTCCAGTCCTTACTCTGTCTGTCCTCTTCTTTATTCCTGTCTTCTTCCTAGGGTTTATATTATATATTCAAAGTTTCAAAACTTCGAACCTCATGTGTTCGACAACATATGAGCGAAGTTTGAAACATCGAAACTATAATAAAAAAAAAAAAAAACTTGCCTCAACCCTCTGAGCAGGGGGGCAAGCCCCCCTGCACCCCCCACCCCCCCTACTTAAGTATACCAACTCTGAGATCGTACTTCAGTGCAGAAAAGGAATGTTTTCCCATTCTGCGCCATACGGAGCCGTTGCTTTTCACCTTCAAACTTTTTCAAGTTCGATCATATGACATTTAAACTTTAGAAAGTTTGGATAATTAATAGGGACCCATCTTCCTAATCCCTATTTCATTCCTTTACTCTGTTTTCTTTCTCCAACTAACCTGCTTCTTCAACCTGACAGTCACCTGACTCTCTTCTTACTACTTCTCTTAGTTCTTGACTTCTGCTGTACTATATCTTAACCTACTACTACTAACTACACTTTCTGTTGACTACACTTAGTAACTGGCCAGTATACTGAGTTTCACTGTCTACTATTCTACATGTCTGTGCCACCATTATGTTTATCTGTTTAACTATAATATACATTAGTCTCTCTTGCCTTTTTATTACGTCATATATTGCTAACCTTGTTGTATTATACATTTATTGTAACATGCATTTTTATAAATATTTGTACTGTATAGCTTTTCTCCGGGCCTCCGCTGAAAAAGGGCTTTGCCCCAATCAGACTATCACGGTCAACAAATGTCAAATAAATAAAAGATGAAAGCGTTCTACTCCAAGATGTTCTTAGTTCCCAGGAAAGATGGTCTTTGGAGACCAATCTTAGACTTGTACTAACTTAATGTGTTCCTTCAGGTCCCTACCTTCAGGATGCTCACCCTGCAAACTGTTTCCACTCTTGCTACCTCAAGCTTACCTGGCTTCCTTAGACATGAAGAATGCATGCCATCACAATCCCCATCCACCCTCTAGTCAGGAAATTCTTATGTTTTTCTTTTACTTCCTCATCTCATTTTCAGTTCTGTACTTTGCCCTTTGGACTCTCTACAGCTCCAAGGGTATTCACAAAGTGTTTGGCTCCTGTCATTGCCTTTTGCAAACTCCAGGGAATTCTCATCTACCCTTACTGGACGATCTACTCATTCAAGCAGAACATCCAGACACTTTGCAACAGAACCTTCAAATCACCATCTCCATCTCTTTTCTCCTCAGTCTGGGATTCACCATCAATTACAGCAAATCTTCCTTTTCTGTTTCTCAGGACCAGGTTTTCCTAAGTTGCAGGATAAGGGTAAACCTTATGGCATTCCTGCCTTTGCAGAAGGCACAATCACTGCAGACTTACTTCTAACAGTTTCTTCCTCTGTCCTCTCTGTCTGCCAGGGAATTTCTGAGGATGCTAAGGTTCATGGCTTCAGTTATACCAATGCTGCCCCTAGTCAGACTCCACATGTGAAAGTTCCAGTGGTACCTGAAAACCCTCTGGTCCCAGCATGCTCATCCACTAGAATTTGCCCTTCCACTTCTTCCCTGTCTAAAGAAGGAATGTCTTTGGTGGATTTAACAAATTTCTTAGAATCCTGGACTTCCACTTAGCCATTTCCTTCAATTCGAGAAATGTTCACAGATGCTTCAGATCTGGGGTTGGGAGCAACTCCGGGAAACCTAAAGGTCCAAGGCCTGTTCTCCCTCCTTATGGGAGCAACACAGCAGCATCAAAGAGATGAGGGCTCTGATCCTGGTCCTTCAAGCCTTCAGGTCATCTCTTGTACCAGGCCCTATAAAGCTTTTCACAGACAACTCCACCGATGTTCTTCGTGTTTCACTGTTGCAGTCATTACATTTGGGTAATCTGCTGGCAGGTTGCCCTCAGTCGGCCTGAATTCCAAAGTCTTGGGTCCTGCGTCGGTTGCTGTCTCTTCTTCCATGACGTCAGGTCGTCAGGGGTATAAAACAGGCAGCCGATGCCATTTTCTTCAGTCTTTCTTGCCACACGGTGCCCGAAGCAGAATCAGTTCGCAAGTGCCGACTCCTGAAATTTTCGAATTAGAGTTTCAGAATCGAAGTCTTCATTAAGTCTTCATTAAAGCTAAGTACCCCGTTGGGGAAACTTTTTCTTGCTCCATACCGATGTCAGTAAAAGTTAATAATTGCATTACTTGTAGGAAGCAAATACATCATAAGGATTTCCATTTGTACTGTATTCCTTGCCTAGGCCCTGATCATAACTTGCTTAGCTGTCGGTTTTGTGCTAGATTTAACCAATGCACTATTCAGCGTCGGTATATCTTTGCATCAAAATATTTTGGAAACAGATTTAACTATCCTGAAGTGTTGTTGGATAACAATCCGACTACCGGAGTTCACAAAAAGCACAAAGAAAAAGACAGAGACAGACTGTCGAGGTCCAAAACTGACGACAAAGCTTCTCCTAAGCCATTCACCGGTACTCAGTGAGGCACTTTTGCAGCCCCTGATACCCGCTACTTTCGAGTCGCAGGCCTCTACCGAGACCCATGCAGAGTCTGGCATGCCGCAAGATTCTCAAAAAGTATTGTACCTGCTGATGTCTCTCCCTCGGATGGGTCCGGAGCCACTGAGCAGGCACCGGCTTCTGAGGGTGTCTTCAGGCCTCAACATTTCTATATAAAACCAACGCCAGCTTCAAAATCAAAGACAAAAGCAACTTCTAAAGCTAAAAAACTACTCATGAGCCACGTGCTCAGGCCTGTGTGCCCAAAAAGCAGAAGATCAAAATGGCTGAAGACCTAATTACCTTGATCAGGGGTTCCCAACCCCCTCCTGATAAGAGGCCTAGGCAAGACACTTATTATGAATCTTCAGATCAGGTTTCTATTTCTTCTGATTCCTCTTCTGATCAGGAATTTTCTATACCACCCTATGAGAATTCTGATGCAGAGGAATCTATCCCATCTAAATCTCCTCCTGAAGAGTATTCCTTTGGAGAAACCTTGCATACTTTGAGGGAGCATTTTCATTGGGAGAGTCAAGATTTCTCAGAATCAAAAAAGAGGCTTAGGGATTTCCTTCTTCTCCCTCATTGTAGGCCTTTAGCCATACCTCCTGTTTTAGACATTGTGGATGATGTGTTTTCAGAGTCAAGCTTGACTCCAGACTCCTTACCTCTGGCTCCTAGCAAGCCAGACAGATATTACAGGGTCACACAAATTTTTATTTAATAACCCTGCTGCTGACCCTGAAACTGTTTCACAGGGTCCAAAAGGTGTAAAGGCCTCTACAGCAAAAGAGCCAGCCCCCTCTGATAGAGATTCCAGGGCACTGGATAGATGGGGAAAGAAGGTTTATACATCTGCAATCTTGGCAATTAGGGCCTTAAACAGCCAGGTTAATATGCTTAAGTATCAACAGCATGTTATGAGATTACTGAAACAGAAAATTATGTTGATTTCTGAATGTGTAGAAAATAAAGAATTGCAGGAATTATTGCATGCAGCAGAACAAGTTGGAAAGCATACTTTGCAATGTGGTTTTGATTCCTTAGAGGCCTGCTGCAGGGCCGCAGTTACTGGATCTGTGATTAGAAGGCATGCCTGGCTAAAAGAGCAAAATTTGCGTGATCATGTTAAAGCTAAATTGCTGGATGCACCTTTACAGCATGATACTTTGTTTGGTATTAAGGCAGAAGAGGTTTTAAAGAAAATGGAAGACAAAGCTGTGTCTGACAGAGCTCCATGGGGCAAATCCAGGCAACCTAAAGGTTCTAGATACCAGTCACAGGATTCTTACAGGTCAAAACAATGGGGTGCCTCTGCCTCCAAATCTGGAGGAAATAAAACGCAACTCTACAGTAAACAGTCTCAATGACTTCCCTCTGCCATCACTAAGCACTTACATTTTGGCAGCTCCCTTAGGGGGAAAATTAGCACTTTATGCTCAGAATTGGCAGTTAATAACCCAGAACAAGTGGGTATTAAACATAGTATCCCAGGGATACAGTTTCCACTTCCACACTCTGCCAATTCTAAACGGTTGGCCAAATCTACCAAAAAATCAATGGGCAGAGGCACAGAAACAAGTTATGTCCCTCATGGATATGGGGGCTATTCAGCCAGTGCCAGAACAGGAAAAAGGACAATGGTTTTACTCAGGACTGTTCTTGGTACCCAGAAAGGACAAGGCATGGTGCCCAGTACTGGATTTATCAATTTTAAACACATTCCTGGACATTCCAAAATTCAAAATGATAACTTTGCATCAACTTCTGCCCATGCTGGACAAGAACGCTTGGCTAGTGACTTTAGACTTAAAAGAGGCATACCTGCATGTCCCAATAAGGGAATCATGCAGAAGATACCGCCGTTTCAAGGCTGGCTTTATGCATTACCAACTCTCTGCACTGCCCTTTGGCTTATCTACTCCGCCCAGGGTCTTTGCAAAGTGCCTGGCACCAGTAATTGCATTTTGCAGACAAAGAAGTATACAAATCTATACTTACTTGGACAACTGTCTCATTCAAGCAGAGAACAAGGACATTCTTCATCAGCATCTGGCATTTGTGAAAAGGCTTCTAACATGCCTAGGGTACACAATAAACGAAAATAAATCACAACCGGTATCCTCTCAAATGATAACATTCCTGGGTGCAAGCTTGAATACAACTGCCCAGATGGTTTTCCTCACGCCAGACAAACAAAGACAACTGACTATTTACACCAAACAGATGGCAACAAAAACCCAGTTATCTGCAAGACAAATTCTGCAGGCTTTGGGGTTCATGGCATCCTGCATTATACTGATTCCATATGCAAGACTGCATATGAGGAAACTACAGTGGCACCTAAAAAGTTTATGGAGTCAACATTGTCACAGTCTGGAAAGAATGATTCCTCTCATTCCCTGCCTACAACAGGAGTTTCTTTGGTGGGCAGAGGCATGTCACCAAAACATGGGATGGTCCTTCACTCTACCCCTTGCCAGCCAAACCTTAACTACAGATGCATCAGGCTATGCATGGGGGTCCCACCTGGCGGGAAGATGCATTCAGGGCATGTGGCCCCCCCAAAACAAATGCATCTGCATATCAACCAAAAATAGATGTTAGCTGTTCAAAATACCCTGACCGCCTTCACGGACTTACTTCATCCAGGACAACTACTGATAAAGACCACGGTTATGTGGTACATAAACAAGCAGGGGGGCACACACTCATACCCCCCTTTGCAGACTAGCCATGGCATTGTGGGACACAGCCTTGACTTACCAAGTACATCTTCAAGCTCAATTCCTGCCAGAAAAGCAAAATTCTCTGGCAGACGACTTAAGCAGAAACCTTATGGACCCTCACGAGTGGAAACTGGATCCACAAGTCTTCAGCATGATAACAAAGAAATTAGGGAGGCCAAACATAGACCTATTTGGCTCTCCTCGGAATTATCAACTGGACAAATTCTGCACAAGGACATATCACAGACGAGCATGGAAAGTGGATGCCCTATCCTTCAGTTGGAAAAACCTATCAGTTTACGCCTTTCCTCCTCTGCCTCTTCTTCCCAAGGTCCTATTAAAGGTCAGACAAGAAAAATCAAAAATGATACTACTTGGCCCCACCAACACTGATATCCAATCCTAAGGAATGTGTCTCAATTCCCAGCTTGGTACATGCCTCATATACTTCACTTACTGTCTTAGCAAAACAATCAGATCCTGCACAATCAGCTCCAAACACTGAACCTGGCAGCATGGCTGATCATGTAGTTATTCACACAATACCTTTTAGTAAATCTGTGCTGGATGTCATTTTGGAAGCCAGAAGGCCTAGTACTAGAAAATCTTATGCTGATAAATGGAAGAGATTCTTTGCTTGGAACCAAGCACAAGGAACTGACACAGCAGAGCCAAATATTCCTCGGATTTTACAATACTTGACTGAGATGCTTGACAAAGACCTATCTTTTTCATCAATAGAAATCCATGCCTCTGCCATCTCGGCTCATTACAACACAGAGCCACCAATCTTTTCTCACTCTTTGCTAAAACAGTATTTTAGAGGGGCCAAAAATTTAAGGCCATCCAGATCATCATGAATTCCTGCGTGGAGCCTCAATTTTGTGTTGGAAAAGCTCACCCTGCCTCCATTTGAACCAGCTGCTACTGCAGATATAAAGTTTTTATCATGGAAAACAGTTTTGCTCCTGGCAATTAATTCAGCAAGAAGGGTTTCAGAGCTACAGGCCCTCATGGCTTTGGAGCCTTTTATCATATTTTACCCAGACAGGGTGTCCCTCAGGACCAATCCTTCCTTTATGCCTAAGGTGGTTTCCAGTGTGGCTCTTAACCAAACTATTTATCTTCCAACTTTTTATCCAAATCTGCAGAACAAGGGGGAGTGGATTATGCATTCCTTGAATGTACACAGACAACTAAGATACTACTTGAGCAGGACTAAAGCTGTAAGAAAAACTGAGCAGCTACTGGTGGCATTTGCTGCAGGATCAGAGGGAAAGGCTATTTCAAAGCAGACTATTTCAAAGTGGATAAGCCACTGCATTCGTTTCTGCTACTTACATCATGGTAAACCGGTGCCCAAGGGCATTAGGTCTCATTCCACCAGGGCTGCAGCTACATCAGCAGCTTTTCTCAGAGGGGTACCAACCAAAGACATTCTAGAAGCTGCAACTTGGGAGTTCTGTTCATACATTTACAAAGCATTATCATTTGCCTCTCTTCTCTAAGTCCAGGGCAGGCTTTGCCACTGCAGTTATGCAGGGCCTTATAGCCTCCCCTAATGCTGTTTAGCTCCAGCCTCCCAACCATAGCTTTCGGATTCTACCCAAATGTAATGACTGCAACAGTTAAACACGAAGAACATAGTACAGTTGTGTATGCTTACCATAAATGTAGATGTTCGAGTGTATTCACTGTTGTAGTCCAGGTTACCCGCCCGCCCATCCCCCTTTTATTCTGGAGTTTCTCTTTCCTTCACTATATTCTACAGCCTTTGTGGTGTATTTGCTTTTAGATGAAGGTAAAGTTTATGTTGTTGCATGTATATATAGTTTATATACTCTTATATATATATATATATATATATATATATATTTTTGCTCCCCATTTGGGGGGCACCTGACATCTGGGGCAAGAAAAACTAAAGAAAATGGCATCTGCTGCCTGTTTTATACCCCTGATGACTTGACGTCATGGAAAAAGAGAGCAACTGACACAGGACCCAAGACTTTGGAATTCAGGCTGACTGAGGGCAACCTGCCAACAGATTACCCAAATGTAATGACTGCAACAGTGAATACACTCGAACATCTACATTTATGGTAAGTGTACACAACTGTACTTTCTCTGGTATGTGAACAAGCAGGGGGGTACACAGGGTCTTGCCAATTCTGCAGATTAGCAATCTGAGTATGAGAGCTTGCTCTTCAAGCAAAGGTAACCATGACAGCTGTTTATATTTCCTCAGCTCTAAATGTTCAGGCAGATAGACTGAGCAGACCCATGACACAAGCACACAAATGGATGATTCTCAGGGATATGTTTCTGGACATTCTTCACCAGTGAGGTACACCTCAAATAGATCTTTTTTGCCTCCCCAAAGTTCTGTGCCAGAATCCCACACCCTCTGGTTTGGAAGGTGGATTTCCTATCATTCTCATGAAAGGGGATGTTTCTCTACACAGTCCACCCTTCCCCTTAATTCAAAAGGTCCTGCTGTGAAGAAACAGAAGCACAAACCAAAAATCTTGTTGGTGACCCCCTTTTGGCCAAGATAGCATAGCTTCTAGACAAGAGGCTAAACTTTTCTTAAAAGTTATCCTTCACATCAGACCTCCCAGGAAACATGTTCCTCCTGCTCAGGACCTCAGTTTTGTTTTGGAAAAAATGACTCAGACTCCCTTTGCGCTTGCTGCCTCAGCTTCCCTAAAATTCTGCACTTGGAAAACTGTTTTACTTATAGGCATTACTTCTGCTAGCTGAATTTCAAAACTCCAGACTTTAGTGGCTTCACAACCATTTCTGATTTTCCATAAAGATAGGGAGTCCCTTCATACCAGCCCTTCTTTCGTGTCTAAAGTGGTTAATGACTTGTCCCTCATTCAGTATATTCATTTACCCACTCTTTTCCCTTCTCCTCAAAACTCCAACTTGGGTGTACACAGACAACTCAAATTCAGTTGTTTGTTTCCTTTCACCCCAGGATGCTGGGAAAACTTGTCTCTAAATAGACTGATCTGAAGTAGTTTACTTTATTTTCTCTTTAACCTGTGGGTATTCGGATCCTAGCCAGCAATTTCACAAGTATCTGCTCCAAGCTCCTCCCCCTTCCCCATAATACGCCACCACCTACTACTTTCCCTCAGATCTCTTTTGCCACTTTACGCATCAGCATCGTGGTCTCTGTAGCTCTGAGCTTTCATCGTTTTCTTACAAGTCCTTTGGGGTTATTTCTAGCTGAGTTAGTGCTAGTTTCCCTTGTAGTCATTTTCCTCCCTCTCACTTGTACGTCGGTTCTGAAAAAAAAAAAAAAAAAAAAAGATTGTTTAGTTCCCAGCCCTTCCCTTAGCTTGTATGTGTTAAGGGTGGTCTTTTTCTTGGTGGTTGGGTGTTTTTTTTGTGTTTTGCTTCATGACTGAACAACCCAAGCCAACCTTTAAAAAATGCACAGAGTTTGGCCATAAGCTTTCTCCGGCGGATGGCCACAACTTCATGTGTTGTTTGTTTGATCATGCCTCACTGGTCCGTCCAGTGTATTATTTGTGCAGGGTTCAACCCAAGAGCCCTTAGGGACAGAAAGGCTAAGCTTGTGGCCAAAGGCCTGCTTCCGGCCTCGACTTTGGATTCTTCCACTGTGCCTGCTATGACATCTTCCACAGTTCCCGCGCTTTCTCCTCCTCAGGCTGGGACTCACCCTTCCATCAGACCTGTTGAAGGGGATTCTAACAAAGACAAGGACAAGGACAAATCTTCCAAAAAGGATACTGAGAGAGGGAGAGATAAGGACAGGAGAGGATATTGGCTCCACAAGAGGTCGTCTGATTGCGCGGCCTTGCCTGGTCCACCCGCTAAAGTTTCTACTCTGTGCAGGCCTGTTTCTCCTCAGCTCTGCTCCCCCAGATTCTACCCCGGAGCCTACGGAGCCCTTGGGAGACTAGGCCTGTTTCCAGATTTTCCATGAGGCCTGACAGGTCTGAGTCGGTCGCTTCCTCCCGCTGTACTAGAAGCTTCTCAGAAATGGACATGGACAGGATGATGAGGAGATTAATTTGGACCCAGATCTAGATGGGAGTCTTAACGGGCCCCTCTCCCACTGGAGGGGGGAGCTCTGTGCCCTTTTTCCATCCGATTTCTCATACCCTGATCCAGCCGTCCATTTCAGGGTATATGGATCCGAGAAACTTTGGAGCTGGGAGTCCGGCGCTGATTCCTACAAGTTCAACTCCGGCGATTACCCTGAGTTCCTTGGATCTGATCAGTTAGGATCCGAGCAGCTCTTGGGGCCGAAGGCTGGGGTCGGACCCAAAGGGATGGATGTGTCCTCGGCTCCAACTTTGTCGGATCCAGGCCGTTCCTTTGGAGTTCCGGCTACTGTAGCCTCTGCTCCGATCTTCACTTTGGATCCAGGGAGAGCCTCCTCCTTGTTGGTTTCTAGGGAGGTTCGCTCTCCCTCTGCATTCGAAGTGGTGGAGAGGGTTCTCTCCCAAGGATCAAGACACCAGGTTATTTCCTCTCCACTCAGACTCCCTCGTACTCTGGTGCGACTCCCTTCATTCGTCTCAGGGGCAGCCCGTGCTAGAGGGGAGCCCTAGATGGTTCCCTTGGAGGAACTCTCTACTGCTCACGTACCCTCTTCAGAGAGCCCCATTGAGGAGGGGCTTCGTAAGCACACGTGTAAAAGGTAGGCACTTGGACTCTCCTGAATCTCACCAAGGACACTGAGTTGGATGAGGGAGACGGTCCCTCTAGGTTACCTCCCCAGGGTGTCTCCTTTGGAGACATCATGGGACTCCTTCGCCAGCAGGGAGGTTGGTCAGCCCCAAAACCTTCTTTGCACGAATCCGTGTTCCTGGAGGCTTTTGGCATGGGCCCATCTACTTCCTGGGTGTCCCCGCCGGTAGATCCTTTAGTGGATCTTATCACCACGCATGCATGGAAGGAGCCAGACACTGTAGAGTCAATAACTAAGCATCCGGACAAAATTCTGAGTCCACCCTCTGACAGACCAGCCTGGAACAAAGGATCCCCCGTAGATGCTATGGTGGTTGCAGCAGCCACCAAGAAGGAACTAGCCCAAGAAAGTTCCACAGTCTACCCTCCGGATAAGGAATCTAGCACTATGGACCGTCTAGGGAAGTGAGTGTATGCTTCAGTGACTTTTTCCATCCGATCGCTGAGCTACTTGGCACACGTCATGCGACTGCAGCGGGACTTAGTCAAGGACATAGCTGAGTCACCCCCAGAGTCTTTGTCGCAGGAGGATAAGCATCTGTTGTCCATGAAAATGTCCACTCTGAAATTGGTATTGAACACGTCTATGCGTCTCCTTTCACATGCCACTGAAGGAGCAGCTAGGGCAGCTGGGTCTGGCTTTGCTATGAGGCGGCATGCTTGGCTCATACTGTGTCAGTTTGCGGATCCCTTTAAGGCGTTTTTTATGAATGCCCCCTACGATGGATCTACTCTCTTTGCGATGACCGTCCGGGACACCTTGGTTTAGAGCAAGAAAGATAGACCTTGTCAGCTGTCTGAATCTGCTTCTCTAACCCTCAAAGATCCTTTTCCCGGAATCGGAGAGGGCAAAAGATGATGTGATTCCAAAAATCGGCAGAAGGGGACCTGATAGACGCTGACCCAGAGGCGGGGGGGGTACGAGGAAGGTTGGGCTTAGGGAACCTTTCTCGGACAGACCCGCACAGCAACCCTGAGGGGTTGCCCGACTGCACTACTCTGGAGGCAGTCAGGGGGAAGGCTATTATTGCACCTGGTGGCATGGGAGTCCATATCTGCAGACCGTTGGGTGCTACAAATAATGTCCAGAGGTTACACCATCCCATTTGTTGCCCCTCCTCCTAGACCAAAGCACCTCCCAGATGTTCCACCCATTCATAAGGAAGCGGCAGTGCTCTTAAGTTTTCATGCTGCTTCAAAAATGAGCCATCAAACTGGTCCCCCGCAATCAGTCCGGGTCAGGTGTTTACTCCAGGTTCTTTTTAGTGCCAAAGAGGACAAGGGAATCTCAGAGCCATTTTGGATCTGTCAGCCTTAAACTTGGCTGTCGTCATACAGAAATTCTGGATGGTCACCCTTCACTCCACTCTCCCTTATCTTCGAGAATGCGACTGGATGTGCTCGATAGATCTCCAGGATGCTTACTATCACATCAAGATGCACAGAAGTTCCAGGAGATTTCTTCACTTCTGGCTGGGAGCCAATCCTTTCCATTTCCGAGCCCTACCCTTTGGTCTCCCCACAACCCCCAGGGTGTTTACCAAGGTAATGGCAGTTGTAACGGCTCACCTGAGGCTTCAGAGGATTCAGGTTTACCCTTACCAGGATGATTGGCTCCTCGCTGCTTCCACCAAGCATCTGCTTTGCCAATCCAGGGATTTCTTCCTACTTCTTGCAGCCACTCTAGGGATTACAGTCAACATTCGTAAGTGACTCTTGAATCCTGTACAGGTGTTAGACTTTATCGGAGTATGGCTGGGCACCCTTCAATTGAAAGTCTTCTTAACTCTAGAGAGTTTCTGCAGTTTAAGGACTCCTGTCTCACGGATTCTTGGGGCCAGGTTACCATCGGCAGAGGCCATTCTCAGAACCTTAGGTTCCATAGCTGCCAGAATTTCTCTCCGCCTCTACTTGCGTTTTCACATGCATGTTCTACAGTGGACTCTTGCAGTTCAGTGGTCTTAATTGGATCTCTCCATGGACCATACGATTCAAATCAGCAAAGTGTGTCAGGTGTCACTTCTCTGGTGGATCCAGTTGCCAGAGATTTTAGCAGGACGCCCCTTTATTCTACCCGCAGCCCAAGCCACAGTGACCATGGATGCCTCCCAGCTAGGGTGGGGGGGCATTATCTGGGAAGGACGCTCCAAGGCATGTGGTCCCAGATCGAGACCAGATTGCATATCAGTGTCCTGGAAATGAGGGCAGTCCTTTTAGCATTGCAGGCCTTTCATACTGTTCTTCCTCTGGGAAGTATTGCAGTTCAGTCAGACAACATGTCTGTTGTCTGGTACATCAACAAACAGGGAGGAACAAGGTCTTAACCTCTGTGTGGTGAGGCCATGAGTGTGGGGGAGTGGCTGATCTCTACCAGTCGGTTTCAGGTTGCAACACACATCCTGGGATGCGCCAGCATTTTAGCGGACAAATTGAGTCGGGCTATTCTAATTCCATATGAGTGGTCTCTGAAGCAGTCAGTAGCAGAGCAGATCTTCCTTGTGTGGGGTTAGTCTTGCGATCTCTTCGCATCTCCTTCCAACGCGAAGTGCAATGAGTTCTTTGCTCTGATCCCCTCATCAGGAGAACCCTCCAGAGATGCGCTAGTCCATGCTTTGCCTCCCGGGCTTCTGTATGCTTCTCCCGTTACCGCTCATTCCAAAGTTTCTTCAGAAGGCTTGTTGACTGGGGAGCAAAGTGATCCTCATTGCCCCATTCTGGCCTCATCAGGTTTGGTTTCCCTTCCTCTGGTCTCATGTTCTAGCTCCTTATTGGAGTCTAGATCCCTGCCCGGATCACATTTCTCATCCCTCGGGGATCAGTCCCCCCAACCTGGATAGCCTGAAGCTGACAGCTTGGTTGCTCCAGTTCTCTTAATCTCTAGGACTCCCTGTTTATCGTCTTCTGTTAACTATTCTGGTGGCAGCTCACAAGTCTTCTACCATGAAGATTTACCATAGTAAATGGAAACGTTTTTCTATTTGGGCATCCCAGAGAAAGTTGGACCCCTGTGTCAGTGGTCCTGGATTTCTTAGTCCGCATTTTTCAACAGAGGGCCAGTTCTTCTACAGTGAAAGTGCAACTGGCTGCTATTTCAAATTTTCATATGGGCGAACATAAGACTACCCTGGCCTCTTCCAGATTATGTAAGGCCTTTATTAGAGGTACTTTCCTTTTATGCCCTCCGGTTAAGAATCCTGTTCCTCCATGGGACCTTACTTTGATTCTTCAGGCTTTAGTTGCTCCTCCCTTTGAATCTGCAGCTTCGGTGGATTTAAAGTTTCTGTCTTGGAAGACAGCCTTCCTAGTGGCTATCACTTCGACTAGAAGGGTTTCAGAACTTCAGGCCTTGTCTGCCATGCCTCCTTATTTGATTTTTTATAAGGATAGGGTTTCTCTTCGCATGAATCTTTCCTTCCTTACCAAAAGTGGCATCTGAATCAGACAATTAATGTACCTGTTTTCTTTCCAAATTTCCAAAACAAAGGTGAATACAAAATGCATTTGCTAGATGTTCATAGACAACTTCATTTTTATTTGCATAGAACGAGACCCTTCCGCAAGTCTGATCAGTTGATGTTCATCGTGCATACAGCTACAGTCATAACAGATGGGTTCTCCTGCCGTCAGGCGGGTCCTCGGTCGGCCGAATTCCAAAGTCTAGGTCCGGCATCGATTGTCGTCGCTTCTTCCCTGACGTCAGTGCGACAGGGGTATAAAAGAACCAGCTGATGCCATTTTCTTCAGTCTTTCTTGCCGTGCGGTGCCTGAAGCAGAAGCAGTTCGCAAGTGCCGGTCGGCCAGCTCCTGAAATTACGAAAATTTTACAACCAAAGTCTTCTTGAAAGCTAAGTACCCCGCTGAGGAAACTTTTCTTGCTTCAGACCGATGTCAGACAAAGTTAATAATTGTATTTCATGTGGGAAGCAAATACTGCATAAGGATTTTCATTCCCTCTGTATTCCTTGCTTAGGCCCAGACCACGACATCTCGGTTTGTCGTTTTTGTGCTACATTCAACAAACGCACCATTAAGCATTGGGCGGAGTTCGCCCAGCATTATTTTGGCAAAAAATTTAACTATAAATAACTAAAAGAGCACTGTCAATGCCAGGAAATGCTTTGTACGATCTTTTATTCCACACAAAAAGTTAATACAGATTGAACGCTTTCATCCCCTCCTGGGGATTTCATCAGAATCTGCCATATTTCATTATTATCCTCTTTAAATACCCTACCCATTTCTGATGTCATTTTTTAATTGGTAATACAATTATCAGTTTAAAGAGATAGCAATCAAATACATATCTTTCACATACTTAACAATAAAACATCCTACTGGTACATGTCTAAAAATCATTCAAAAACATTCATAAAATCACTACATAAAACAAAACATTTATATCTAATAAAATATTTAAAATCAAACATGAGTGACTTTATACAGGATTTAATTATACTGTTCTGCCTTTTTATTCAGTACAGGCTTAATGGATATGATTTCATTCAACCCTGGGGGTATGTTGGCTTGTAATTTAACTTGCCATCTAGTCTCTCTTTCTTCAACATAATTTTTATAATTCCCTCCCCTCAGGTTTCTTAACACCTTCTCTAGAATGCAAAACATAAACTCTTTACAATTAACTGACACTTGAATATGCCTAAAAAGGGCATTATTAATATTCTGAGTCTGAATTTGATAACCATGCTTGTACATCCTGTCCCTAAGTCTCCTTTCGGTTTTTCCTACATAAAAACTTGGACAGGATGTACACATGGCTAAATATATAATGCCCCTTGTTTGGCAATTCCCTTTTTCTGGTCTAATAACTGTTCCTAAAACATTTCTCAATTTAATACACTTATCTTGACAAATAAACTTACATTGAGAACATGTCCCACATTTGCTAGTCCCTGTTCTATCATGGATTTTATTATTTTCATTCTCAAAATTCTTTTTAAAATTCAGTCCTACCTTATATACAAAATTAGGGGCCTCACCCCCTATGTCCCATAATTTAGGGTTGTTCTTAAGTATTATCCAATTCTTCTGTATAATTTTCTGGACCTCTTTGGCTTTCTGTCCATATGGTATCACCATTGCCCTTTCAAACTTCTTATTACTGTTAGATTTTACTTCTTTAGTTTGAAGCTCATGCATAGCACCATTGTTACCTAATAGGGGTTGATATTTCTTCCCCCATTCACTTTTAACATATTCAGGTGTGTCATATACTTTTTTCTCAGGGTACCCTCTGTCCAAAAACATTCTAGCTACAACATTCAGCTCTTGATCGAAATCTTCATACCTAGATGTCATTCTCGCTACTCTAATAAATTGCCCTTTCACTATACTATTTTTCTGTGCCACTGGGTGATTGCTAGAGTATACTAGATATGAGTTACTAAAGGTGGGCTTTCGATATATTTTAGATGTAAACTTCAACTCATTTATTTCTATTTTAGTATCCAAAAAATTAATCATTTTTTTATTGTACATATGTGTGAATTTAAGAAAAGTAGTAGTATTGTTTAAATAATCCATGAATCTTATTATTTCATTTTCAGGTCCTTCCCACACAATAAGTATATCATCCAGAAATCTCATATATTTTTTTAATGTATTTTTTAAAAATACTCGTAAAAATATATTGCTGTTCCCAATGAAGAAGTACCATGTTAGCAAAAATGGGAACACAAGATGCTCCCATTGCTACCCCCTTATGTTGTTTATAGTACTCGCCATCAAATAGTATAAAATTTTTCTCTAAAACTATTTCCATGAAATCTAATAACAAGTTCTTTTTATCTTGGGGTAGTTTAGTATTCTTAATCATGGCCTCTTCAAAAAATTCTAAGCCTTCTATTTTAGGTATGGATGTATATAAATTTATAACATCAATTGAAAGGAAAATGATTTCTTTGGTACAAAGGGTGTTGTCCATACGCCCTAAGAAATCCCATGAATCTTTTAGTATATGTTCATGGTTGTATAGCATATTTTTCAACCATCCATCCACCAATACTCCAAACGGGTAGGTCTTAGACCCTCTCCCATCTACTATTGGTCTGAATGATAAATTCTCTAAACCCTTGTGGATTTTAGGTATACCAAATATGCTAGCCACTCTGGGATTAGGTACTTTCAAAAAGTTGTATGTCTCTATAGATATTATCTCATCAATTAAATATTCTTCCAAGTAATAATCAATTTTTTTATAACTAATATTTAATTCATTAAGAGAGGATCTATAATATGTTTGTGTATCCGAGAGCATATCAAACATTTTTTGTGAATATTGTAAGGCGTCATAAAACACCATCCCACCACCTTTGTCTGGTTTCATTATTCTTATACTCACATCTTCTTTCAAATTTTTTAACATATCTTTTTCATTAAAAGTTAAATTACTATAATGTGGTTTCCCTTCTTTCGCTTTAAGTTCATATATTTCGTTAGTGATTGCTTTTTCCAAACAACTTAAGGTGGGATCGAAAGGTGGATTATATGTACTTTTCTTTTTAAATGTATTACTTATTGCCCTTTTATTTCCTGTTTCTGTTGATAAATCTTCACATACGTACCCTAAATTAATTTTCCTTAAAAATAATTTTAATTTAATAATAGTTTCTAAATAATCCATACTCTTTGTTGGTACAAATTTCAATCCTTTCATACATAACTGGAAGTGTTCTTTCTTTATACTAATCCCAGCAAAATTGTATATATGATACCCTTTGTATGTATGTACCACACCTTGTGTTATTATTCTCTCAGTCATGTCTACCTGTTGTATTTGCCCCCCTTCCTCCACACATGTGGATTCGGGCTTCTTATTTCCATCCTTCTCGCATCCCATTCTTGATGGTATAAAAAAGGTGTTCTATCCATATCATTATGTTCTCTATTCATTTGTTCAAAATTCTTCTTATTTTGAGTATTTTTATTATTAGTGTTAGAAGAAGTGTCAGTTTTGTAAATATACACCCTATTGTTTTTGTAGTCTGCTAAATCCCTCTTCATTTTCTTACATTTAGTTTCAAAAAGCCTGTTACATTTAAAATCCACATTGTCAATTTTTTTATAATAAGTAGCTTTATATTCAGAGAATAATAAGTCTGTCTTAATCTTTTTATCCAACTCTTCCATTTGTTTGATAAGCACACTCAGTTTAAAATCATTACATTTAATAATTTTCTGCATCATTTCAAACCCAAACCTATCAAACATTTCTGTGAATTCCTTCAATAATTTTTCATCATAATCCAGTCCAAATGGAAATTTAAACAGTCTAAGTCCCTTTGGGACTACTTTTTTCACAATACATTCAGCTAAATATCCATTCTCAATTTGTATTTTCTTAACTGAAAGCATTTTAGTTTCAAAACATTGCAAGCATTCTTTCAAAGAACTATCAGACATTTCATTATGTTTAAAAGTCTCTTTGTCATTAATGATATCTTTATCGATGACAGAAAAAGTATACTGTTTTGCCAAAAGGTATTCAAAGTCTTTAGAATGTCTAAAAACATCAGTTTCGTTAAAAGCACTGTTACTATACCTCCTGGCTACATTTCCATGTCCGTTAGTTCTAGCGTCACTGTTCCCTTCATTCGCACCATTTAATTCCCTTGTACAACCCTTCTCTTTAGGACGAGCACCTTTACAAACGTTCCTATTCACTTGACTGCCTTGTTCAGTTAATAACTGTCCTTCTACCCCATTGTCCAAGGGTTTTGAACGATTTATAGAGCCGGTATTCACCTTGCCTCTTGCATCCTCGTCTCTACACCTCCAGATGGTTGTCTCCGTATTGTCGACGTCACTCAAAAGGGACGAGTGACGCTTCCTTTTATTCTTAGCAGTTAAAGCCATATTGTCAGATTGGGTGAGCAACTCGATCAGTCTAGTTAGCTCACCTTTAACTGTCGCCAATTCCGTTTGAACTTGATTCAGTTCATGACGCCGAATAGGGGAAAAATTTGGCGTAAATTCATCTAGCGAATCCATAGCAATTGGGTTCAGTAGTCAACAATTAAAGCACAAATGTCCAAAACCCAACAGTGCAAAGTCCACCAAAAATAACTAAAAGAGCACTGTCAATGCCAGAAAATGCTTTGTACAATCTTTTATTCCACACAAAAAGTTAATACAGATTGAGCGCTTTCATCCCCTCCTGGGGATTTCGTCAGAATCTGCCATATTTCATTATTATCCCCTTTAAATACCCTACCCATTTCTGATGTCACTCTTTAATTGGTAATACAATTATCAGTTTAAAGAGATAGCAATTAAATACATATCTTTCACATACTTAACAATAAAACATCCTACTGGTACATGTCTAAAAATCATTCAAAAACATTCATAAAATCACTACATAAAACAAAACATTTATATCTATAAAATATTTAAAGTCAAACATGAGTGACTTTATACAGGATTTAATTATACTGTTCTGCCTTTTTATTCAGTACAGGCTTAATGGATATGATTTCATTCAACCATGGGGGTATGTTGGCTTGTAATTTAACTTGCCATCTAGTCTCTCTTTCTTCAACATAATTTTTATAATTCCCTCCCCTCGGGTTTCTTAACACCTTCTCTAGAATACAAAACATAAACTCTTTACAATTAACTGACACTTGAATATGCCTAAAAAAGGGCATTATTAATATTCTGAGTCTGAATTTGATAACCATGCTCGTACATCCTGTCCCCAAGTCTCCTTTCGGTTTTTCCTACATAAAAACTTGGACAGGATGTACACATGGCTAAATATATAATGCCCCTTGTTTGGCAATTCCCTTTTTCTGGTCTAATAACTGTTTCTAAAACATTTCTCAGTTTAATACACTTATCTTGACAAATAAACATACATTGAGAACATGTCCCACATTTGCTAGTCCCTGTTCTATCATGGATTTTATTATTTTCATTCTCAAAATTCTTTTTTAAATTCAGTTCTACCTTATATACAAAATTAGGGGCCTCACCCCCTATGTCCCATAATTTAGGGTTGTTCTTAAGTATTATCCAATTCTTCTGTATAATTTTCTGGACCTCTTTGGCTTTCTGTCCATACAGTATCAAAATTGCCCTTTCAAACTTCTTATTACTGTTAGATTTTACTTCTTTAGTTTGAAGCTCATGCATAGCACCATTGTTACCTAATAGGGGTTGATATTTCTTTCTCCATTCACTTTTAACATATTCAAGTGTGTCATATACTTTTTTCTCAGGGTACCCTCTGTCCAAAAACATTCTAGCTACAACATTCAGCTCTTGATCTAAATCTTCATACCTAGATGTCATTCTCGCTACTCTAATAAATTGCCCTTTCACTATACCATTTTTCTGTGCCACTGGGTGATTACTAGAGTATACTAGGTATGAGTTACTAAAGGTGGGCTTTCGATATATTTTAGATGTAAACTTCAACTCATTTATTTCTATTTTAGTATCCAAAACATTAATCATTTTTTTATTGTACATATGTGTGAATTTAAGAAAAGTAGTAGTATTGTTTAAATAATCCATTAATCTTATTATTTCATTTTCAGGTCCTTCCCACACAATAAGTATATCATCCAGAAATCTCATGTATTTTTTAAAAATACTCGTAAAAATATATTGCTGTTCCCAATGAAGAAGTACCATGTTAGCAAAAATGGGAGCACAAGATGCTCCCATTGCTACCCCCTTATGTTGTTTATAGTACTCGCCATCAAATAGTATAAAATTATTCTCTAAAACTATTTCCATGAAATCTAATAACAAGTTCTTTTTATCTTGGGGTAGTTTAGTATTCTTAATCATGGCCTCTTCAAAAAATTCTAAGCCTTCTATTTTAGGTATGGATGTATATAAATTTATAACATCAATTGAAAGGAAAATGATTTCTTTGGTACAAAGGGTGTTGTCCATACGCCCTAAGAAATCCCATGAATCTTTTAGTATATGTTCATGGTTGTATAGCATATTTTTCAACCATCCATCCACCAATACTCCAAACTGGTAGGTCTTAGACCCTCTCCCATCTACTATTGGTCTGAATGATAAATTCTCTAAACCCTTGTGGATTTTAGGTATACCAAATATGCTAGCCCCTCTGGGATTAGGTACTTTCAAAAAGTTGTATGTCTCTGTAGATATTCTCTCATCAATTAAATATTCTTCCAAGTAATAATCAATTTTTTATAACTAATATTTAATTCATTAAGAGAGGATCTATAATATGTTTGTGTATCCGAGAGCATATCAAACATTTTTTGTGAATATTGTAAGGCGTCATAAAACACCATCCCACCACCTTTGTCTGGTTTCATTATTCTTATACTCACATCTTCTTTCAAATTTTTTAACATATCTTTTTCATTAAAAGTTAAATTACTATAATGTGGTTTCCCTTCTTTCGCTTTAAGTTCATATATTTCGTTAGTGATTGCTTTTTCCAAACAACTTAAGGTGGGATCGAAAGGTGGATTATATGTACTTTTCTTTTTAAATGTATTACTTATTGCCCTTTTATTTCCTGTTTCTGTTGATAAATCTTCACATATGTACCCTAAATTAATTTTCCTTAGAAATAATTTTAATTCGATAATAGTTTCTAAATAATCCATACTCTTTGTTGGTACAAATTTCAATCCTTTCATACATAACTGGAAGTGTTCTTTCTTTATACTAATCCCAGCAAAATTGTATATATGATACCCTTTGTATGTATGTACCACACCTTGTGTTATTATTCTCTCAGTCGTGTCTACCTTTTGTATTTGCCCCCCTTCCTCCACACATGTGGACACGTGGATTCGGGCTTCTTATTTCCATCCTTCTCGCATCCCATTCTTGATGGTATAAAAAAGGTGTTCTATCCATATCATTATGTTCTCTATTCATTTGTTCAAAATTCTTCTTATTTTGAGTATTTTTATTATTAGTGTTAGAAGTGTCAGTTTTGTAAATATACACCCTATTGTTTTTGTAGTCCACTAAATCTCTCTTCATTTTCTTACATTTAGTTTCAAAAAGCCTGTTACATTTAAAATCCACATTGTCAATTTTTTTATAATAAGTAGCTTTATATTCAGAGAATAATAAGTCTGTCTTAATCTTTTTATCCAACTCTTCCATTTGTTTGATAAGCACACTCAGTTTAAAATCATTACATTTAATAATTTTCTGCATCATTTCAAACCCAAACCTGTCAAACATTTCTCTGAATTCCTTCAATAATTTTTCATCATAATCCAGTCCAAATGGAAATTTAAACAGTCTAAGTCCCTTTGGGACTACTTTTTTCACAATACATTCAGCTAAATATCTATTCTCAATTTGTATTTTCTTAACTGAAAGCATTTTAGTTTCAAAATATTGCAAGCATTCTTTCAAAGAACTATCAGACATTTCATTATGTTTAAAAGTCTCTTTGTCATTAATGATATCTTTATCGATGACAGAAAAAGTATACTGTTTTGCCAAAAGGTATTCAAAGTCTTTAGAATGTCTAAAAACATCAGTTTCGTTAAAAGCACTGTTACTATACCTCCTGGCTACATTTCCATGTCCGTTAGTTCTAGCGTCACTGTTCCCTTCATTCGCACCATTTAATTCCCTTGTACAACCCTTCTCTTTAGGACGAGCACCTTTACAAACGTTCCTGTTCGCTTGACCGCCTTGTTCAGTTAATAACTGTCCTTCTACCCCATTGTCCAAGGGTTTTGAACGATTTATAGAGCCGGTATTCACCTCGCCTTTCGCATCCTCGTCTCTACACCTCCAGATGGTTGTCTCCGTATTGTCGACGTCACTCAAAAGGGACGAGTGACGCTTCCTTTTATTCTTAGCAGTTAAAGCCATATTGTCAGATTGGGTGAGCAACTCGATCAGTCTAGTTAGCTCACCTTTAACTGTCGCCAATTCCGTTTGAACTTGATTCAGTTCATGACGCCAAATAGAGGAAAAATTCGGCATAAATTCATCTAGCGAATCCATAGCAATTGGGTTCAGTAGTCAACAATTAAAGCACAAATGTCCAAAACCCAACAGTGCAAAGTCCACCAAAAATAACTAAAAGAGCACTGTCAATGCCAGGAAATGCTTTGTACGATCTTTTATTCCACACAAAAAGTTAATACAGATTGAGCGCTTTCATCCCCTCCTGGGGATTTCATCAGAATCTGCCATATTTCATTATTATCCCCTTTAAATACCCTACCCATTTCTGATGTCATTCTTTAATTGGTAAGAGATAGCAATCAAATACATATCTTTCACATACTTAACAATAAAACATCCTACTGGTACATGTCTAAAAATCATTCAAAAACATTCATAAAATCACTACATAAAACAAAACATTTATATCTAATAAAATATTTAAAATCAAACATGAGTGACTTTATACAGGATTTAATTATACTGTTCTGCCTTTTTATTCAGTACAGGCTTAATGGATATGATTTCATTCAACCCTGGGGGTATGTTGGCTTGTAATTTAACTTGCCATCTAGTCTCTCTTTCTTCAACATAATAAATAAAAATACATTAAATATATGAGATTTCTGGATGATATACTTATTGTGTGGGAAGGACCTGAAAATGAAATAATAAGATTCATGGATTATTTAAACAATACTACTACTTTTCTTATGCATGCATGAGCTTCAAACTAAAGAAGTAAAATCTAACAGTAATAAGAAGTTTGAAAGGGCAATGGTGATACCGTATGGACAGAAAGCCAAAGAGGTCCAGAAAATTATACAGAAGAATTGGATAATACTTAAGAACAACCCTAAATTATGGGACATAGGGGGTGAGGCCCCTAATTTTGTATATAAGGTAGGACTGAATTTAAAAAATAATTTTGAGAATGAAAATAATAAAATCCATGATAGAACAGGGACTAGCAAATGTGGGACATGTTCTCAATGTATGTTTGTTTGTCAAGATAAGTGTATTAAATTGAGAAATGTTTTAGAAACAGTTTAGACCAGAAAAAGGGAATTGCCAAACAAGGGGCATTATATATTTAGCCATGTGTACATCCTGTCCAAGTTTTTATGTAGGAAAAACCGAAAGGAGACTTAGGGACAGGATGTACAAGCATGGTTATCAAATTCAGACTCAGAATATTAATAATGCCCTTTTTAGGCATATTCAAGTGTCAGTTAATTGTAAAGAGTTTATGTTTTGTATTCTAGAGAAGGTGTTAAGAAACCCGAGGGGAGGGAATTATAAAAATTATGTTGAAGAAAGAGAGACTAGATGGCAAGTTAAATTACAAGCCAACATACCCCCAGGGTTGAATGAAATCATATCCATTAAGCCTGTACTGAATAAAAAGGCAGAACAGTATAATTAAATCCTGTATAAAGTCACTCATGTTTGACTTTAAATATTTTATTAGATATAAATGTTTTGTTTTATGTAGTGATTTTATGAATGTTTTTGAATGATTTTTAGACATGTACCAGTAGGATGTTTTATTGTTAAGTATGTGAAAGATATGTATTTAATTGCTATCTCTTTAAACTGATAATTGTATTACCAATTAAAGAATGACATCAGAAATGGGTAGGGTATTTAAAGGGGATAATAATGAAATATGGCAGATTCTGACGAAATCCCCAGGAGGGGATGAAAGCGCTCAATCTGTATTAACTTTTTGTGTGGAATAAAAGATCGTACAAAGCATTTCCTGGCATTGACAGTGCTCTTTTAGTTATTTTTGGTGGACTTTGCACTGTTGGGTTTTGGACATTTGTGCTTTAAAAAATTTAACTATATTATGTCGTCGGATACTCCGACTCCAGTTTTGTCTAAAAAACCGCAAAGATAAGGACCGACCACGAGGTCTGCAGCCTCTACCGATACCACGCCAAAGCCGACTACAGGTGGTCCGGTTCTCAGTGAGGTGCCTACGCAGCCCCTGACTACCGACGACACTTCATTGGCGGTGTCTTCTGTGCCCGAGGTCGCAGGCTTCTCGGCCCACACCCCGACTACAGATACCGAAGCCACTCTTGGTGGTGAATCTCAAAATGTAGACAGGTCTGCCTCCTCTCAAGGTGTCTTCAGACCTTCCTCTTCTTTTTCCATCAAGGCTTTCACTAAGTCCAAAGCAGCCATGCATTCTAAGAGACAATCTATATAGGGCCCTTCTCCAGGCCCCATGCCTAAAAACAGATGCTTAAAATGGCTGAGGATTTAATTACTCTTATCAGGGGTTCTCAACCCCCCCCCCCTGGACAAAAGGCCCAGAGTGGAGGAAGAATCTCCCTCCTCTGACCAGGCCTCCATTATATCAGCGCACTCTGATGAACATTAACATTCTTACTCCCCTTTTGAAGATTCTGATGCAGAGGAGTCCATTCCCTCTGTCTCCCCCCCAGAGGATTACTCATTTGGGGAAACCTTGCATACCTTAAGGGAACACTTCCACTGGGAAGGCCGAGAGTACTCAGATTCCAAGAAAAGACTTAGGGATTTTCTCTTGCTACCTCAGCACAGGCCTCTGGCTATACCTCTTGTCTTAGACATACTAGATGATGTGTACTCTGAGGCCTGCCTTAACCCGGATTCTTTACCTCCAGCCCCAGTCAAGCCTGACAGGTACTACCGGGTTCCTGACTCACACCAATTTTTATACAAAAGCCATGCGGCTGACCCAGAAACTATCTCACAGGGCCCCAAGGGAATTAAGGCCTCCACTGCTAGAAATCCATTACCTTCCGAGAGAGATTCCAGATCCTCCGAAAGGTGGGGAAAACAGTATATACCTCGGCCACCTTAACCATGAGGGCATTAAACTGCCAGGTCCATATGCTAAAGTACCAACAGTTTCTGTTATCACATTTGAGAAGTAAAATGTCACAACATGAACAACCAGACTTGAAGGAGTTGCAGGATTTGATGCATAGTGCAGAGCAAGTGGGTAAACATACCTTGCAATGTGGTTTTGATGCTCTAGAGGCCTCATGTAGAGCTGCTGTTACTGGATCAGTGATACGTAGACATGCCTGGCTCAAGGAACAAACCTTACCAGACCATGTCAAAGCTAAATTACTAGATGCCCCTCTTCAAAAGGATGTATTATTTGGTGTTAAAGCTGAGGAGGTATTAAAGAAAATGGAGGAAAAGGCTAAATCAGTGCAAACAGTGAAAGATTTTCTACAGGTACAACCTCCACGTTTCAGTAGAAATTGGCCTTCCAAAAATTGGTCCTTTCCAGCCACGGGCAGACCCCAAAGAGGTAGATACAGATGCCAGAGGGCAATCTCAAGGATTGTTTAGAGGCAGACAATGGCAAGCTCCTACACAAAGAGGTGGTGAGGATAGTTCGCAGCCATTCAGAAAGCAAGCCCAATGACTTTCCCCTTTGCATGCCAAGCAAGGCTCAAATGGCAGCACCCTTAGGCGGAAAACTGGCATTATTTTCAAAAAATTGGCATATTGTCACAAAAGACAAATGGATCCTGGACATTATAAACAGAGGCTACAGATTCCATTTTCACACCCTTCCAAAAATTAGAGGCATGCCAAACCTGCCACACAATCAAAGGGCAGAGGCACAAAGACAAATTTCAGATCTCATGGACATGAAAGCTATTCAAGAGGTACCTATTCACGAACAAGGTCAAGGTTTTTATTCCAGGCTATTCCTGGTACCAAGGAAGGGAAAAGATTGGAGACCTATTTTGGACCTATCCATCCTAAACACATTCTTACTTGTACCAAAATTCAAGATGCTCACTTTACAGCAGCTTCTTCCCATGCTGGGCAAGGAGTCCTGGCTGGTAACACTGGACCTCAAGGAGGCATACCTGCATGTCCCAATCAGACAAAATTGCAGAAGATACCTCAGATTTCTTGCAGGTTCAACCCATTATCAATTCTCTGCATTGCCCTTTGGCTTATCTACTGCGCCCAGAGTATTCACGAAATGCCTGGCATCAGTAATTGCCTACTGCAGACTTCAAGGGATACAAATATACCCCTATTTGGACGACTGCCTGATCCAAGCGGACAGCAAGCACATACTTCTGAAACATCTGGCTTATGTAATAATGTTGATGTCCTTCAAGAATGCAACTGCAGTCCTTACATATCAGTTGTCCTGCCTCAGGCAGCCCTCGGTTGGCCGGATTCCAAAGTCTGGTTCCGGCGTCGGCTGATGTCGCCTCCTCCCCGACGTCAGAGCGGCAGGGGTATAAAAGTATCAGCCGACGCCATCTTCTTCAGTCTTTCTTGCCGCGCGGTGCCCGAAGCAGAAGCAGTTCGCAAGTGCCGGTCGGTCAGCTCCTGTGTTTTTCGTATCCGAAGTCATCGAAAAAGCTAAGTACCCCGTTGGGGATCTTTTTCTTGCCTCAGCCGATGTCAGAAAAAACTGAAAAAGTTAATAACTGTTTGTCTTGTGGTAAACTAATACCTCATAAGGATTTCCATTCTTACTGCCTCCCCTGCCTTGGCCCAGACCACGACGTCTCGGCCTGTGCCGCCTGTGCTTGTTTCAATAAGCGCACACTCAGGCGCCGGGCAGAGTTTGCTGAAGACTTTTTCGGCGACAGTTTCTCCTATACCATGCCGTCGGAACAACCGACAACTCATATTTCCAAAAAAACGGAAGGACCGGGACCGACATCCTCGGCCCGCGTCTTCCACCGACTCCACGCCAAAAATTACCGCGAGTGCATCGGTCGCTTCTGAGCCGGTTCCTCCACCGCTCCGGACCGATGACAACGCATTACCGATTACCCCGGCCCCGGAGCCTGTGCCGGTACCGGTGGTTGATTTTCCTCCAGATTCTGAAGCCCAAGATTTACCGGAGACCATTCCAGTGGACAAGGTTACTCCAGCACGTGGGGCGGCTAGGCCCCCTATGTCTATGTCCATCAAGGCCTACACACGTGCTAAGGCTGCTAGCCAGGCTAAGTCTCACCCTCCTAAAGCTCTGCCTCAGCCCACTACTGATAAACAAATCATGACTTTAGCTGCAGATTTAATTTCTTTAATCAGAGGCTCCCAGGCCCATCCTGAAAGAGGATCTCACCCACCCTCTGACAAAAGGCCCAAGGTTGAGCGTACTGACACCCTTTCTTCAGATGAAGCCTCTGGTGACTCTGATCACTCAGAAATCCAGGAAGAGTCCTTCCAGGCCTACGAGGATTCCGATGCGGAGGATTCTATCCCCTCTGCCTCCCCTCCTGAGGATATTTCTTTTGGGGAAGTTCTACACTCCATGAGGGAACACTTTCAGTGGCAAGGCCAGGAATACTCCGATTCCAGGAAGCGGCTTCATACCTTCCTTAAACTACCACAACACAGGCCTTTAGCTATCCCTCCAGTGCTTGATGTTCTGGATGATGTGTACTCAGATTCGAATGCTTCTCCTGATTCTCTCCCTCCTGCTCCTGTCAAGCCGGACAGATACTACAGGGTTCCAGAAACCCATAAGCATTTCTTTAAGGCCCATGCTGTTGATCTTGAAACTATTTCCCAGGGGCCCAAGGGGGTTACTACATCCTCGGCCAAGAATCCCTTGCCCTCAGACAGGGAAGCTAGATCCCTGGAGAGGTGGGGCAAAAAAGTTTATACCTCTACCACACTGTCTGAGAGCCCTCAATTGCCTTTTTCATATGTTTCAGTATCAGGATTACTTGATGGATGACTTGCAGAAAAAGTTAGCCTCTCCAGAGCCTTTAGATAGGAAGGCCTTGCAGGATGTGGTTCACAACACACAGCAGGTTAGCAGCCATTTTCTTCAGTGTGGATATGATGCATTGGAAGCTTCATGTAGGGCAGCTATGACAGGGGCCGTCATACGTAGACATGCATGGTTAAAAGAACAGCCATTACCAGATCATGTTAAAGCAAAGCTTCTAGATGCTCCTCTGGAAAAGCACAAGCTATTTGGTACTAATGCTCAGGATGTGTTGAAGTCAATTGAGGAAAAGGCTAAATCAGTGCAAACAGTCAAGGATTTCCTCCAGGTCCAGCCTCCTAGGTTCAGCAGGAATTGGCCTTCTAAAAATTGGTCCTTTCCGGACACTGACAAATTTCAAAGGGGAAAAAACAGGCGTGGCCGAGGAAGAGGGCAATTCAGAGGCTGCTACCGGGGACGCCAGTGGCAACCGACTAATCAGAGAGGTGGCACAGGGAGTTCCCCTGCCCCACAGGGACAATCACAGTGACTTGCCTTTGAAACCGCCGACCAAGGCTCAAAGAGAAGCACCTTTAGGTGGAAAATTATCCTTATTTTCAAAAAACTGGCACATTTTAACAAAGGACAAATGGATTCTGGACATAATGGACCAAGGCTACAGGTTCCACTTCCACACATTACCAACAAGACAAGGCATGCCAAACCTGCTACAAAATCAAAGGGCAGAGGCATTCGAACAAATTACAAAACTGAAACAAATCAAAGCAATAGAAAGAGTTCCTCCTCAGGAACAAGGCCAGGGATTTTACTCAAGACTGTTCCTTGTTCCAAGAAAAGAAAAGCAATGGAGGCCTATACTGGACTTCTCCGCTCTAAACACTTTTCTCATTGTACCAAAATTCAAAATGCTGACGCTACAGCAACTCCTTCCCATGCTGGGCAAGGGGTCTTGGCTGGTTACTTTGGACCTCAAGGAGGCATACCTGCATGTCCCAATCAGACACAGTTGCAGAAGATACCTCAGATTTCTTGCAGGGTCAGAGCATTATCAATTCTCAGCATTGCCCTTTGGCTTATCTACTGCACCCAGAGTATTCACGAAATGCCTGGCATCAGTAATTGCACATTGCAGACTCCAGGGGATACAAATATACCCTTACCTGGACGACTGCCTTATACAAGCGGACAGCAAGCAAGCCTTGACAAAACACTTGAATTATGTCATTCAAGAAAACTGCTGCCATCCCAACAAATAACTTTTCTAGGAGCCAAACTAGACACAGAATCTCAAATGGCTTACCTCACAGAAGAGAAGCATGAACAACTACCACTTTACTTCAAAAGCCTAGCAAAGCTCACCCAGATGACTGCAAGGAAAATCCTGCAGGCCCTGGGTTTCATGGCATCTTGCATTCTACTGATTCCACTGGCAAGACTACACATGAGAAAACTACAATGGTACCTAAAATGTTTATGGTCTCAATGCAGCCACAACTTAGAAGCAATTATCCCACTCATCCCATGTCTACAGAGGGAATTTTTGTGGTGGGCCCAAGCAAGCCAATTAAACAAGGGTATGCCTTTCAACAAGCCTCAGACAAGCAAAACCATTACAACAGACGCCTCAGACCATGGATGGGGGGCACACATGGAGGGCAGATGTATTCAAGGGCAATGGACTCCCCAGGAAGTACACCTGCACATCAATCAAAAAGAGATGTTAGCAGTAATGCATGCAATCGAGGCTTTCGGAAAATATCTTCAGCAAGGCCACCTACTAATAAGAACAGACAACACCACTGTTATGTGGTACATAAACAAGCAGGGAGGTACTCATTCTTACCCCCTTTGCAGACTAACAATGACTCTTTGGGAAAAATCCCTGAAATTGAACATACAGCTACAGTCCCAGTTTGTTCTGGGCAGGGACAATGTTCTAGCGGACAGTCTAAGCAGAAACATCCTGGATCCACACGAATGGATGTTGCATCCAGACATTTTTGCACAAATAACTTCTGCATGGGGGAGGCCGGACGTAGACCTTTTTGCCTCCCACTTCAATCATCATCTGAAAAAGTTCTGCACGAGGTCACATCATCCACAAGCTTGGAAAATAGATGCTCTCTCATTCAGCTGGAACTCTCTAAAAATCTATGCATTCCCACCTCTACCACTGATGACCAAAGTGTTACTGATGATCAAAGCAGAGCAGCTGAAAGGCATCTTAATAGCTCCAGATTGGCCAAGACAGCACTGGTATCCACTACTAAGGAGCTTAACTTGCACCAAACTGTGGACCCTGCCTCTATGGTCTCCACTCTTGACTCAGCACAATTACAGGACGGTTCATCCAAACCTGAAAACTCTGCGCCTGACAGCTTGGAGGGTCCCATGATGTCCAAAGAAGTTCAACAGATATTACTGGAAGCTCGCAGACCTTCCATCAGAAAAGCTTATTCAGCCAAATGGAAGAGATTCAGCATCTGGAATAACAACAAGGGACAGGATGCATCAGTAATGAACATTCCACAGATATTGGAATACTTGGCAGGGCTGCTGCATAATGGACTTTCATATTCTTCTATTAAAATACATACTTCAGCTATTTCAGCAAGATACAACACCGATCCTCCTGTGTTCTCACATCCTTTGCTGAGAATTTCTAAGAGGGGTAAAGAATATCAAGCCTCCCAGAAAGCCACCAGTGCCTGCATGGGACCTCAATTTCGTGTTGGAAAAATTAACTCTTCCCCCCTTTGAGCCAGCAGCATCTGCAGAATTACAATTTCTTTCCTGGAAAACAGTTTTCCTGTTGGCAATAACCTCAGCAAGGAGAGTTTCGGAGATACAGGCCCTCATGGCAGTCCCTCCATTCCTCATTTTTCATCAGGACAGGGTGTCTGTAAGAACCAATCCTTCTTTTATGCCAAAAGTGATCTCCAGGGTGTCTCTAAGTCAAGCAATTCACCTGCCTACTTTCTTCCCCAATCCTCATAATAAAGGGGAAAAACTGCTGCACACTTTGGACATTCACAGACAACTGCGCTACTACTTGGACAGAACTAAGGCCAACAGAATGTCTGACCAACTATTTGTAGCTTACGCTCCTGGGGTACAAGGAAAAGCAATTTCCAAACAAACAATTTCAAAATGGATTGGACATTGCATCAGATTTTGTTATTCCTACCATGGAAAGGGTGTGCCAGCCAATATCAGACTACACTCCACCAGAGCTACAGCCACCTCCACAGCCTTTCTAAGAGGGGTGGCTACAAAGGACTTTCTAGAAGCTGCTACATGGAGCTCCGTGCATACATTTTCCAAGCACTACAACCTCCCTTTATATTCCAGATCCCGAGCAGGCTTTGCTTCTGCAGTCCTGCAGGGCATTTTAGCTACACCATCCTTATCTTAGAGCCTACCACCCCCAGCTTGGCTATGGTATTCAACCCATATGTAAGGACTGCAGTTGCATTCTTGAAGGACATAGTACAGTTTTGTACCTACCATAAATGTAGATGTCCGATAGATATGCAACTGCAGTCAGGTTTTCCCACCCTCCTTCCCCTCTGTACATTGGGTCCACTTCCTCCTTTTTTACTTAGCTGGGGATATCTGTTATGGTGTATCTGTTTATTGCTATTGTGTATGTCTGGAAATTTTTATTCCAGTTCTAATTTTAGCCTTCCTTGGAGGGCACCTGGCATCTGGGGCAAGAAACACTGAAGAAGATGGCGTCATCTGATACTTTTATACCCCTGCCGCTCTGACGTCGGGGAGGAGGCGACATCAGCCGACGCCGGACCCAGACTTTGGAATCCGGCCGACCGAGGGCTGCCTGAGGCAGGACAACCCATATGTAAGGACTGCAGTTGCATATCTATCGGACATCTACATTTATGGTAGGTACAAAACTGTACTTTGAATTCTCTGGGATACACAGTCAACAAAAAGAAATCAAGGCTAATTCCCTCTCAGAAAATAATATTACTGGGTGCCAACTTGGACACAAACACCCAGACGGCCTACCTCACGCCAGAGAAGCAGGGGCAACTAACTCAATACTTCAAAACACTAGCAAATTTCACCAGGCTGACTGCAAGGAAAATCCTGCAGGCTCTGGGATTCATGGCATCTTGCATCCTGCTAATCCCATGTGCAAAGCTGCATATGAGGAAGCTTCAATAGTACCTGAAAAAAACTATGGTCTCAACACTGCCACAGTTTGGAAACAATAATACCACTAATTCCATGTCTTCAAAAGGAATTTCTGTGGTGGGCTCAAGCATGCCAAACAAACACAGGTCTCCCATTCTGCAAGCCTCAAGCAAATCAAGTCATCACAACAGACACCTCGGACTACGCCTGGGGGGCGCACATGACAGATCAGTACATTCAGGGCAAATGGTCCCAAAAAGAAAAGCACTTTCACATCAATCCAAAGGAAATGCTAGCAGTAATAAATGCTATTATAGCTTTCAAAGACCTTCTTCATCCAGGTCAACTATTGATAAGGACAGACAACACCACAGTAATGTGGTACATAAACAGAGAGGAACCCATTCATACCCCCTATGCAGACTGGCCATGTCACTTTGGAACATGGCTCTGGACTTACAAATCGAACTTCAAGCACAGTACTTGCCAGGCAAGGAAAATACACTGGCAGACAACCTAAGCAGAAATATGACAGATCCACACGAATGGCAGTTGCATCCTCAAGTTTTTACAGAGATAATTCAAGCATGGGGAAAGCCAGATATAGATCTCTTTGCCTCCCACAAAAATCACCAATTGACAAAATTCTGCTCAAGGACTTTTCATCCAAAGGCCTGGAGAGTGGACGCTTTCTCTTTCAGTTGGACAACAATGACAGTTTATGCCTTCCCACCTCTTCCTCTGCTGCCCAAAGTTCTATTTAAAACCAGAGCAGACAGACCAAAGATGATTCTCATTGCTCCAGACTGGCCAAGACAACACTGGTACCCACTCCTGAGGAGCCTGACTCATTCTCCACCATGGACCCTACCTCTAATGCCTCTTCTTCTGACTCAGCACAGCTTCAGAACTCTTCATAGTCAGCTGAAAACACTCAATCTGGCCGCATGGAAGATTCCTTAACATCACAACAGACCCTACTGTCCAAGGAGGTGCAGGATGTCATTTTGGAGGCCAGAAGGCCGCCTACTAGAAAAGCTTACTCCACAAAATGGAAACGTTTTTGTGCCTGGAATGAGAAAAAGGGCTAGAATCCTGGAAAAATGAATTTACCTCAAATATTACAGTATCTAGCTGAGCTGCTAAGCAGTGGACTTTCATTCTCCTCCATCAAAATCCATGCCTCAGCCGTTTCTGCAGAATGCAACACTGATCCACCTTTATTCTCTCACCCCCTCTTAAGACAGTTCCTCAGAGGGGCTAAGAATATAAAACCCCCCAGGAAACAACCAATACCTGCTTGGGACCTCAATTTCATTCTAGAAAAGCTGACCTTGCCTCCTTTTGAGCCAGCTGCCTCAAAAGATTTGCAATATTTGTCCTGGAAAACAGCTTTCCTTCTGGCTATTACCTCAGCTCGTAGGGTATCGGAACTACAAGCCCTCATGGCTGTGCAGCCTTTTATCATCTTTCATCAGGACAGAGTTTCCTTATGAACCAACCTGTCCTTTATGCCAAAAGTGGTATCCAGGGTAGCTTTGAATCAGGCTATACACTTACCTACCTTTTATCCTAATCCTCAACACAAAGGGGAGAGATTATTACATTCCTTGGACATCCACAGACAACTGCGTTATTATTTGGACAGAACAAAGCCTTTCAGAAAATCAGAACAGCTCTTTGTGTCCTATGCTATAGGAGCTCAAGGGAAGCCAATTTCCAAACAGACAATCTCAAAATGGATAGCCTACTGCATACGCTTTTGTTACTCTTTTCATGGCAAAACTGTACCTGCAGGCATCAGATCTCACTCCACAAGGGCCACAGCTACTTCTGCAGCTTTTCTCAGAGGAGTTCCTACCAAAGATATTTTGGAAGCAGCTACTTGGAGTTCTGTGCATACCTTCTCCAAGCACTACCACCTACCATTATACTCCAAAACTAGAGCAGGCTTTGCCACTGAAGTCTTGCAGGGCATCCTGGCTCCTCCTAGTTCCACCTAAGTGCCTACCACCCCTTTCTTAGCTTTGGGATTCTACCCATCTGTTATGACTGCAGCTGTATGCACAATGAACATAGTACAGTTTTGTACCTAACATAAATGTAGATGTTCGAGTGCTAATACAGCTGCAGTCCAGGTTTCCCTCCCTCCTTCCCCTCTTGGGACAGGCCTATTGGCTAACACCTCCTCATACAACCTGATTGGGGTATTCATTTATGGTGTATTTGCTTGCAACTACTGTATTTTGATTATATGGCATTGCTTTATTACACAAATTTATGTATTGCCTTCCTTCTGGGGGCACCTGATATCTGGGGCAAGAAAAACTGAAGAAAATGGCGTCGGCTGGTTCTTTTATACCCCTGTCGCACTGACGTCAGGGAAGAAGCAACGACAACCGACGCCGGACCTAGACTTTGGAATTTGGCTGACCGAGGACCCGCCTGACGGCAGGAGAACCCATCTGTTATGACTGCAGCTGTATTAGCACTCGAACATCTACATTTATGGTAGGTACAAAACTGTACTTTTGTGTCTTTCTCTAAGCCCTTGTTGAGGTAAAGCCATCTCCAAGGTTTCTTTATCCAGTTAGATTACTCTATGTATTTTGCAGGTTTACAAAGTCAAAGGATTGTCTCCACCAGGCCCATGTAAAGCTCACTCTACCAGATCTATGGCGACGTCTGCTGCTTTTTGGTCCTGGGTTTCCTTGGATGACATTTGTGCAGTGGCGACTTGGACCACGTCACATACTTTTATTTCTCATTATAAGTTGGATCTAATTTCCAGAGGGAGAGCATCCTTTGGCTCTGCGGTGCTCTGGAATATCCTTCCATGAGGGCCTCCCAAGGGTGAGAGTAGCTGGGAACACTGTCTCACAGGTTGAAGAGAAAATGAAGTAAACTACTTCAGACAAAGAATTTATGTACTCACCATAAAGTTCCATCTGAGTAGTTCTACTTCATTTTTCTTCAACAGTCCCACCCTCCTTCCCCCGAAACTTTTTCATGTTGTGACCATGTTGTGGTTTTCTCATGGTAATTTAGTTTGGTTATTAAGGTTCTGGTTGGTTTTGAGTTGGTTCGTTGGTTTGCTTAGCAACAAACTCAATCTGAGGGAAGGTAGTAGGTGGTGGTGTATTATGGGTAAGGGGGAGGAGCTTGGACCTCGAAGCAGATGCTTGTGAAATTGCCGGTTCGGATCTGATATGGATCCGAATACCCACTGGCTGAAGAAAAATGAAGTAGAACTACTCAGATGGAACATTATGGAGAGTATATAACTTCTTTTTTCATCGTGGATCTCCAGAGCAATTTCCTTTTGCTATGTCTCTGAGGAAAACTTTTTCTTCCTCTGTTAAGGCCCACTCCACTAGAACAGTGGCTTTCTGTATAGCCTTCTTTAAAGGCCTGGGCACTGCTTCTGTTCTGGAAGTAGCCACTTAGTCTTCTGTCCGTACATTTACAAAACACTACAAGCTGGATTCTATCTCCATATCCAGAACAGGATTTGCTAGGGCAATTCTGCATGGCTTTATGGAGACTTCTTGTGCTCCTACTCCCCTTTCTCACTCATGAGCTTTGGTATTCTCCCTCATGTTGTGAATACTCCTACTCCCCTTTCTCACTCATGAGCTTTGGTATTCTCCCTCATGTTGTGAATACTGCAACATGGGAATAGAAGGACATAGAATAGTTGCATAAAATCTTACCATAACCATAGATGTCGTCCTCTTCCATGTTGCAGTATTCTATCCCACCCTCCTTCCCCCTTGGTTCATGCTCTTCGTTGAATATTTCTTTGGATATTCCTTTTGCCTCTTATACTTCGACTGGTGTTCTGACTGGCGTATTCAGTGCTGAGGGTGGTATATGCAGATGTCACTTTTATGAACGATGCTCGGCTGTTCTATGTGCAGCGTTGCATGTATCTTACAGTAGCTTAAGTTTTAGGTATACTGACCTGACTTTCGGGTCACCTAGGTGGAGATCTCCCTCATGATGTTCTTTGTGTTTCACTGTTGCAGTCATTACATTTGGGTAATCTGCTGTCAGGTTGCCCTCAGTCGGCCTGAATAACAAAGTATTGGGTCCTGCGTCAGTTGCTGTCTCTTCTTCCATGACGTCAGGTCATCAGGGGTATAAAACATGCAGCCGACGCCATTTTAATCTGTCTTTCTTGCTGCGTGGTGCCCGAAGCAGAAGCAGTTCGCAAGTGCTGGTCGTCCGACTCCTGAAATTTTCGTTTTTGAGTTTCAGAACTGAAGTCTTCCAGCTAAAGCTAAGTACCCCCGCTGGGGAAACTTTTTCTTGCTCCTTACCGATGTCAGTAAAAGTTAATTATTGTATTACTTGTGGGAAGCAAATACCTCATAAGGACTTTCATTTGTACTGTATTCCTTGCCTAGGCCCTGACCACAGCGTGCCTTGCTGTCAGTTTTGTGCTAAATTTAATCAACGCACTATTAAGCATCGATATATTTTTGCATCTCATTATTTTGGCTCAAGATTTAACTATCCAGAAATGTCATCGGTTAGCAATCCGACTACCGGAATAAAGAAAAAAACGCAAAGAAAATGACAGAGACAGACCGTCGAGGTCCAAAACCGACAATGAAGCTTCTCCTAAGCCAGTCACCGGTTCGCCGATACTCAGTGAGGCGCTTTCGCAGCCCCTGATGCCTGCTATTTTTGATTCGCAGACTTCTACCGAGACCCATTCGGAGTCCGGTATGCCGCGAGACACTTCAAGTATTGGACCTGCGGATGTCTCTCCCTTAGATGGGTCTGGAGCTGCTGAGCAGGCACCGGCTTCTGAGGGTGTTTTCAGGCCTAAAGATTTGTATATTAAACAGACGCCATCATCAAAAACAAAGCCAAAACCAACTTCCATGTCCAAAAACCCGATGCATGGGCCACGTGTTCGGGCCCCTATGCCTAAAAAACAAATGATCAAAATGGCTGAGGATTTAATTACCTTGATCAGGGGTTCCCAACCCCCTCCTGCTAAGAGACCTAGGCAAGGCACTGATTATGAATCTTCAGATCAGGTGTCCATTTCTTCTGATTCCTCTTCTGATCAGGAATTTTCTATTCCAACTTATGAGGATTCTTATGCAGAATAATCCATTCCTTCTGCTTCCCCTCCTGAGGATTTTTCTTTTGGAGAAACTTTGCATACCTTAAGGGAACATTTTCATTGGGAGAGTCAGGATTTTTCAGAATCCAAAAAGAGGCTTAGGGATTTCTTTCTTCTTCCTCAGCATAGGCCTTTGGCTATACCTCCTGTTTTAGACATTGTTGATGTTTTCTCAGAAACCAGCATGGCTCCTGATTTCCTGCCTCTGGCTCCTAGTAAGCCATACAGATATTATAGGGTTCCTGACTCTCACAAGTTTCTTTTTAAAAACCCTACTGCTCATCCTGAAACAATTTCTCAGGGTCCCAAGGGTGTTAAGGCTTCTACTGCTAAAAATCCTACCCCTTCTGATAGAGACTCCAGGGCACTGGATATATGGGGTAAGAAGGTTTACACGTCTGCATCCCTGGCAATCAGGGCTTTAAACTGTCAATTTCATATGCTTAAATATCAGCAGCATGTCATGGGCTTACTGAAATAGAAAATCATGTTGATTTCTGACTGTGTGGAAAATAGAGTTACAGGATTTATTGCATTCAGCTGAACAAGTTGGAAAGCATACTTTGCAATGTGGTTTTGATTCCTTGGAGGCCTCTTGCAGGGCCACTGTAATTGTATCTGTGATGAGAAGGCATGCTTGGCTCAAGGAGCAAAATCTGCCTGATCATGTTAAAGCAAAATTGTTGGATGCTCCTTTACAACAGGACAGTCTATTTGATAATAAGGCAGAAGAAGTTTTGAAAAAGATGGAAGACAAAGCTAAATCTATGCAAACTGTTAAAGATTTCCTACAAGTGCAGCCACCCTGGTTCAGTAGGCACTGGCCTACTAAGAATTGGTCCTTTCCAGTACCCAAAAGTGCTGCTCAGGCCAAACCCAGACATTCCAAAGGCTCCAGGTTTCAGTCACAAGGAACTTGCAGAACAAAACAATGGGGTGTCTCCACCTCCAGATCTGGAAGTAGCAAGGCCCCTCCCTAAGGTAAACAGTCTCAGTGACTTTCCTCTGCCATTTCCAAGCACTTATCTTTTGGCAGCCCCTTTGGGGGGAAAACTAGCACTTCATGCACAAAATTGGCATCTAATTACCCAGGACAAGTGGGTCTTAAATATAGTATCCCAGGGATACAGATTTCATTTCCACACGTTGCCATTTCCAAACGAATGGCCAGATCTGCCTCCAAATCAGTGGGCAGAGGGCCAGAAACAAGTTATGTCCCTCACGGATATGAGGGCTATTCAACCAGTACCAGAAAAGGAAAAAGGACAAGGTTTTTATTCAAGTCTTTTCCTGGTACTCAGAAAAGACAAATCATGGCATTCAATTCTAAACTTATCCATTCTAAATACTTTCCTGGACATTCCAAAATTCAAGATGCTGACTCTACAACAGTTACTGCCTATGCTGGGCAAGGATGTCTGGTTGGTAACTCTAGACTTAAGAGGCTTACCTGCATATCCCAATCAGGGAATCTTGCAGAAGATACCTCTGCTTCAAAGCAGGCTATTTGCATTACCAGTTCTCTGCACTGCCCTTTGGCTTATCTACTGCGCCCATGGTCTTCACAAAGTGCCTGGCACCAGTAATTGCATTCTGCAGACAAAGAAACATTCAAATTTATCCTTATCTGGACGATTGTCTAATTCAGGCAGAAAACAAGGACACACTTCTACAACATCTGGTGTTTGTAAAAAGGCTTCTAACATGCCTAGGGTACACCATAAACGAAAAGAAATCACAACTGGTACCCTCTCAAATAATTACATTCCTGGGTGCAAGCTTGAATACAACTGCCCAGATGGCTTACCTCACGCCAGACAAACAAATTCAATTGATGACATACTTCAAACAAGTGGCCACGAAAACCCAGCTATCTGCAAGACAAATTCTGCAGGCCTTGGGATTCATGGCTTCCTGCATTCTACTAATTCCATGTGCAAGACTGCATATGAGGAAACTTCAATGGTACCTAAAAAGCTTATGGAGTCAACATTGTCACAGCCTGGAAATAATGATTCCTATCATTCCTTGCCTGCAACAGGATTTCCTATGGTGAGCAGAAGCCTGTCACCAAAACAAGGGACTGTCATTCATTCCACCCCCTGCCACGAAACCCTGACTACAGATGCATCAGATTATGCTTGGGGGGCCCATCTGGCAGGGAGATGCATTCAGGGCGAATGGAGCCCAATTCAAATGCACCTACATATCAACCAGAAAGAAATGCTAGCTGTACAGAATGCTCTGACAGTCTTCAAGGACTATCTTCATCCAGGACAACTACTGATAAAGACGGACAACGCCACAGTTATGTGGTACATAAACAAGAAGGGGGTACCTACTTCTACCCCCTTTGCAGACTATCCATGGCTTTGTGGAACACAGCCTTGACTTACCATATACATCTGCAAGCTCAATTCCTGCCAGGAAAGCAAAATACTCTGGCAGACGAACTAAGCAGAAATCTTATGGATCCACACGAATGGAAACTGGATCCACAAATCTTCAGCATGTTGACACAAAGATGGGGGAGCCCAGACATAGATCTTTTTGCCTCTCCCCGAAACTATCAGTTGGACAAATTCTGCACAAGAATTCATCACAAAAAAGCTTGGAAAGTGGATGCTCTATTCTTCAGCTGGAAAAACCTATCAGTCTATGCCTTTCCCCCTCTGCCTCTGCTCTCCAAGGTTTTGCTAAAAGTCAGACAGGAAAAAAACAAAAATTATTCTGATTGTCGCCTCACAGTCAGATGGAGTCAGGTTCGATTCTCAGCTAGAGCGGCTTCTGCGTGGAGATATGCGTGAATGGGCGTACCTTCATTGAAGGTCAGGGCGTCAGGGCTGGTAACTCGGCACGTAAAAATCAACTACCAATCATTAGCGGATCGGAGTTCCGCTGTGGTGACCCCTAACCGGGAAAAGCTGAAAGACACAACAACAACAACATTGCTCCAGACTGGCCTCACCAACACTGGTCCCCCCTCCTACGCAATATGTCACACCTACCTCTGTGGTACCTGCCTCAGACACCTTATCTATTTTCTCAGCAGAACTGTCAAATACTGCACACTCCGCTCCAAACTCTGAATCTTGCAGCATGGCTAATCAACTAATTTCACAAGTCACAGCTCTCAGTAAACCTGTGATGGATGTCATTTTGGAGGCTAGAAGGCCTAGTAATAGAAAATCTTTTGCTGACAAATGGAAAAGATTCTGTGTCTGGAACCAAGCACAAGGAATAAACACAGCAATGCCCAATATTCCTCAGATTCTGCAATATTTAACTGAGATTATTTATAAGGGCCTATCTTTTTCTTCCATAAAGATTCATGCCTCTGCCATTTCGGCTCATTACAACACAGAGCCTCCTGTCTTTTCTCATCCCCTGCTAAAGCAGTACCTCAGGGGGGGTGAAAAATTTGAGACCTCCCAGGAGAGCACAAACTCCTGCATGGGACCTTAATTTTGTGCTGGAAAAACTCACCCTTCCTCCTTTTGAACCAGCTGCTACTGCAGACATAAAATGTCTCTCTTGGAAGACAGCTTTTCTTTTAGCAGTCACTTCAGCTAGAAGGATTTCAGAACTACAGGCTGTCATGGCAGTGGAGCCTTTCATTATCTTTTATCTGGCCAGGGTGGCCCTCAGGACCAATCCATCCTTTATGCCTAAAGTGGTATCCAGTGTGGCTCTTAATCAGACCATTCATCTGCCAGCTTTTTTCCCAAATCCATAGAACAAGGAGGAGCGGATTCTGCATTCATTGGATGTACACAGACAACTAAGATTCTACTTAAACAGGACAAAATCTCTAAGAAAATCTGAGCAGTTACTGGTGGCATTTGCTGCAGGGGCAGAGGGAAAGGCTATTTCAAAGTGTATTCGTTTCTGCTACATGCACCATGGTAGACCTGTCCCCAAGGGGATCAAATCTCATTCCACCAGGGCTGCATCTACTTCTGCAGCCTTTTTCAGGAGGGTTCCTACCAGAGACAATCTAGAAGCTACTACTTGGAACTCAGTTCATACATTCGCCAAACATTACCATTTACCTCTCTTTTCTAAATCCAGAGCAGGCTTTTCCACTGCTGTACTGCAGGGCCTTTTTGCTGCTCCTAATGATGTATAATTCTATCCTCCCAACCATAGCTTTGGTAATGACTGCAACAGTGAAACACAAAGAACTTAGTACAAGTTTGTACACTTACCATAAATGTAGATGTTAGAGTGTATTCACTGTTGCAGTCCTGGTTACCCACCTGCCAGCCCTCTTTTTCTCTCTTATTATACCTCTGTTTTCTTCTACTTTGCTCAAAAGCCTTTTTGGTGTATTTGCTTTTATTTGGAGGCATATATTTTTTGTGTTCTAAGTTTCATGCACATTTATATATATTGCTCCTCATTTGAGGGGCATCTGACATCTGGGGCAAGAGAAACTGATTAAAATGCCGTCTGCTGCATGTTTTATACCCCTGACGACTTGACGTCATGGAAGAAGAGACAGCAACCGACGCAAAACCCAAGTCTTTGTTATTCAGGCCGAATGAGGACAACCTGCCAGCAGATTACCCAAATGTAATGACTGCAACAGTGAATACACTCGAACATCTACATTTATGGTAAGTGTACGCAACTGTACTTTATAAATAATGTAACACAGAAGAGAAAGGACATCTATGGTTATGGTAAGATTTTGCAAAACTATTCTTTATTAACCCATAACTACTTAAATTTTGCAATACTCAAGCACCACCAAACAGCAGATTATACAACCTTAAGAGCAGATGACTTATGATTCTCTGCACAGCTCCAGGTAGAAAGACATGCATCCCCCCATTAAACAACATGCACTTTCAGTGCTGTGGAATTAAACAAAATAACAAAAATCAAAGTTTATTCACATGGGCACTTAAAAGGACAACGAACAGCACAATATAGCATCTGTTCAAAACAGAACAGTTATAGTTCATCACACAGCCTAATACTTCAGAATAACTGCACCAGCATTCCTTCACTTCCCCAATCTCTCCTGCCTCTGTATATCAAAAAGCTGTACAAACAATTTATGCAACAAACTAGTGAAAAATATAAAAAAACAAAGTATCCAACAACTGAGACGAGACTCTGAAACAAAACTAGCTGTTTAATGAATGAAGCGCTTTTCGTTGTCGTATGTACGGCAACTTCTTCAGATTAATACACACAAATACCTTACAAGTTTATATAGTAAATACAAAAATCACATGATCGGCAGTCAGCTGATATACCATACATGGCTATAAAGCAAAACGTTCAAAAAGACTACTCCAGTCAATTCATCTTGCTGCCTAATTAAATTCAAATCTCAAAAAGAGAACACTTATAACCAGCGGAAACCCTCCCCCCTTCAAATATAAGATATAGTGAATATAAAAGATTAATATATATATATATATATATATATATATATATATATATATATATATATATATATATAAATATAAAACCCATTAAAAAGTCAAAACATTTAGACATATTAAAACATGTTACATAATATTCATATCAAAAAGTTAAAATGTTAACCTTGAATGAAAACATATAACCTGTCTGATCTGAAGTAGGAGATTCATTTGTCTGCAACCTGTGGGTTATGGATCCGATATCGGATCCGAACCGGCATGGTTTTCCAGCTATGGATCCGAGCTCTCAGCTCCTCCCCTCACCCATAATGCCCTGCTCTCCCTACATGACCTCAGATCTAGTTTGCCACGCTGGTGTCCAGACTGGATTTCTGAGCTCTTGCAGCTAAGTGTAGTTTTTCTCTATTTCAAAGTGTAAAAGTTAATATTTTTTGGTTAGTTTGTGTGAAAGTTATAGGTACCCTTTCCCTTTAGCTTAAAACTTGAAGTTTTTGATAACTTTTATCTTTTAGTTATCCTCCCCTCGCTGGTGCGTAGAGTGTGCTTGGGCCTTGTTTGCTTGGCTAGTTAGCATTTGTGTTTCAGTTTTGTTTAAAAAAAAAAAAAAAAAAAAAATAGTTATAGTTTCCTTAGGATGTCTACTCCCCCTAAGGTTGTCTTTTCTAAGTGCTCCGAGTGTGGCCATAAGCTTTCTCCTGCTGATGGCCACACTCCGTGCGTTCGATGCCTTGGGGTTGAACACCTCACGTCTGGATGTTCCATTTGTGCAGGGTTCAACCCCAGGGCATTGAAGGAGCGTAGGTCGAAGCTGGTCCTGGCGGGACTTTTGCCCCCGGACTCGGCTTCGGCTACCGCTCCTTCGGGGGGTACCGTGGCTACGGTTCCCTCCTCTCCTGCTCCCCCTCCTCCACCTGGGACTCAACCTCCCTCCAGTGGTTCGGTGGACAGGGAAGCAAGTAGAAAGGACCGGAGGGAGAAGCACCACAAGCGGCGGGCCGAGACCTCTGTTTCGGCCCCGCCCGCCAAGCGGGCTTCTCCCCCGGCCTCTTTGGCTACTGGTTCTCCCCCTCCTCGGCTCCGGTCTCCAGTGTGCTTCTCACCGGGACCTGAGGAGGAGGAGACCCGATCTCCGTCGAGGCTATCGAGGAGGCACTCAAGGCCTACCTCGGTAGCCTCGTCGAGATCTACTTACAGCTTATCTGACGCTGATCTGGACCGGATGATGAGAAGGTTCATCCAGGCCCAGATGCAGATGGGAGTGCTCCTGCCTCCCCCCCCCCCCTCTGGGGGGGAGCTCGACCCCCTTCTTTAAACCTATAGCTCCTTCTCCGACCCGCTACCCGGGTTCGGAGCGGTTGGAGCCGAGCAGCTTCGGAGCCGGGGGTGGGTCGGCGCCGATAGTACTGGGTACTTCGGATCCGACCCTGCCCTCGAGTGCTTCGGATCCGACCTCTCGGAGCCTGGATCCGAGGGGATCAGTGCTCCTTCGGCGCCGTCGGTGTCGGAGCGCACTGGCCCCTCGGATCCGAGTGCTTCGGCGCCGGCTCCGATCCACTCTTCGGATCCGAGGGGGAGCCGATTATCGGATCCTTTGGTCGACGTTGATGTAGTGGAGAGGGCTCTGTTGAGGGTTTCCGGACCCCCGGCACTTGTTTCGGCTCCGTCCCGCACTCCCTCTGCACTGGGCCAGGCTTCCACCATCCGGCCAATGGGACAGCCCGCTCCTTTGCCCCAAGTTCCATTGGAACATGACACTGCGTGCGAGGGGTCCTCGGACAGCCCCCCCGAGGATGCACCTCGCAAGCATACTTGTAAAAGGAGGCACATAGACTCCCCCAAGTCTCTCACAGAAGACACGGATTTGGAGGAAGGGGAAGGCTCCCCAAGATCACCCCCCGACGATGTCTCCTTTGGAGACATCATGGAAATGCTGTGCATACGGGGGGGGGGTGGTCTGCCCCCAAGTCTTCCTCGGACGAGTCCGTGTTCTTGGAGGCATTTGAAGCGGGCCCGTCTACCTCTTGGGTGTCCCCTCCTGCCGACCCCCTGGTGGACCTAATTACCACCAGGGCGTGGAAGGAACCGGACACCGTGGAGCCAATCCCAAAAAGGCCAGACCGCATCCTCAGTCCCCCGGCTGACCATGCCCACTGGAGCAAGGGTCCTCCAGTAGATGCCATGTTGATGGCAGCCACCAAGAGGGAACTGGCACAGGAGAGTCCCTCTGTCCATCCCCCGAGCAAGGAGTCTCGGATGATGGACCGCTTGGGGAAGCGAATGTTTAGTTCAGCGACCTTTTCAGTGAGGGCGCTGAACTACTTGGCACATGTAATTAGGATGCAGCGCGATCTTATCAAGGAATACGCTGCATCCCCCCCCAGTGTCCATGTCGGAGGAGGACAAACAGTTGCACTCCACCCGTATGGCCACTCTCAGGTCCGTGACTAACACCTCTATGCGGTTATTGTCCCATGCTACGGAGGGAGCCGCTAGAGCTGCAGGGGTAGGCCTAGTTACTAGACGTCAGGCCTGGCTCCGCCATTGTGATTTCACGGAGCCCTTCAAGGCGTCATTCGCGAACGCTCCCTTCGATGGTTCTGCCCTTTTTGGCAAATCTGTTCGCGATACTTTGACCCAGAGCGAGAAGGACGGGAAGACGCTGTCTGCCGTCGGAATCCGCTTCTCGGTGCCCCAGAGGTCCTACTCTAGGAACCAAAAGGGCCAAAAGAAACTGTGGTTCCGGAAGTCGCAGCAGTCCCAACCCGCTCCGGACAACCAGTCCTTCCGTGGCAGAGGAGGACAGGGAGGACGCCGCCCTAGGGGCAGAGGGGCTCCCAGGAACTTCGGGTCCAGAGAACCCTTCTCTGAACGACCCAGGCAGCAGCCCTGAAGGGTTGCCCGGCTGCTCCACTCTGGAGGCAGTCGGGGGGCGTTTCTCGGAGCACCTAGTGGCATGGGAGTCCATTACTTCAGACCGCTGGGTCCTCCGCATTATATCCAGAGGATACCTCATTCCGTTCCTTCACACTCCAAATTTCAAGTCCCTCCCCGACGTTCCACCCGGTCAGTGGGAGGCCGCTTTGGCAGAAATTGGCCATCTGCTGAAGAAATGAGCCATCCAGCCCGTCCCCCCAGACTAGATCGGATCAGGGTTCTACTCCAGGTTCTTTTTAGTGCCAAAAAAGACGGGGGACCTAAGACCAATTTTAGACCTGTCACTCTTAAACCTGGCAGTTCCCAAGGAAAAGTTCCGAATGGTTACCTTGCAGTCCATTCTCCCCCTTCTGGGAGAAAATCATTGGATGTGCTCTATAGACCTCAAGGATGCGTACTACCACATTCTAATGGACAGACGCTCCAGAAGGTTTCTTCGCTTCCGCTTGGGAGCCAGTCACTACCAATTCAGGGTCCTGCCCTTTGGTCTCACTACAGCCCCCAGAGTGTTCACCAAAGTATTAGCAGTGGTAGCGGCCCACCTGAGGCTTCAGGGGGTACAGGTCTTCCCTTACCTGGACGACTGGCTCCTTACCGCCCCAACAAGGCATCTACTGTTATTGGCGCGGGACTCCTTTCTCCATCTAGCTCCCCGCCTGGGCATCACGATAAATACAGAGAAGTCCAACCTAGCCCCTACGAAGCTCATAGATTTTATAGGGGCCAGGTTAGACACGAGACAGTTGAGAGCCTTCCTCACTGCGGACAGAGTCCAGAATCTACAGCTCCAGGTGCGGGCCATCCTCCACTCCAGCTCAGTTCCGGCGGAATTGGTCCTGAGGGCTCTAGGGTCCATGGCAGCAGCGATAGCTCTTCTACCTCTAGCCAGGCTCAATATGCGGGTCCTTCAATGGACACTCTTAGTTCAGTGGTCCTTTCTTGCTCTCCCTATGCATCATCCCATTGCGATCAGCAAGGCTTGCAAACGGTCCCTCTTGTGGTGGCTCCATTCTCAGGATCTCCACAAAGGCCGCAACTTTTCTGCCTCTCCCCCTCTCGCCACGGTGACCACGGACGCCTCCCGCCTCGGGTGGGGGGGGGCATTTTGCAGGCCGGACGGTCCAAGGCACGTGGAACGATTCAGAGACCTTACTGCATATCAATGTTCTAGAGATGAGAGCAGTGCTCTTTGCGTTGCAAGCACTTCAGGCCTTTCTTCCCTTGGGAACTATTGCGATTCAGTCGGACAACATGTCTGTCGTCTGGTACATCAACAAACAGGGGGGAACCAGGTCTTACCCTCTTTGTCGAGAAGCCATGAGAGTGTGGGAATGGGCAATCTCCACCAACCGCTTTCTCATCGCAACGCATATTCCGGGTCGGTCCAACATCCTTGCGGACAAGCTCAGTCGCACCATTCTCTCCCCTTACGAGTGGTCTCTCAATGCTCAAGTAGCGAAATGCATCTTCGCACGGTGGGGCACTCCTTGTTGCGATCTTTTTGCGTCTCCCTCAAACACCAAGTGCGACAGTTTTTTCGCTCTAATACCTCCAACGGGAGATACCCCAAGAGACGCTCTGGTGCATGCTTGGCCCCCCGGTCTTCTTTACGCTTACCCTCCCTTGCCTCTGATGCTCCAAGTTCTTCAGAAAGCCTCCCGGTTGGGGTGCAGAATGATTCTCATTGCCCCGTTCTGGCCTCGACAGATCTGGTTCCCTTTCCTAAGGTCTCACTCAGTGAATCCACCTTGGATTCTAGATCCCATTCCGGATCTCATATCTCATCCCGCCCATCTACCATCCCCGAATCTGGACAACCTGAAGCTAACTGCTTGGCTGCCCCAGTTCCACTCCTGATCAGGACTCCCGGTATTTCGTCCCCCGTTAAGGCCATCCTGGTAGCGGCTCATAAACCATCTACCAGGAAACTTTACCGCAGCAAGTGGAAACTGTTCTCCATTTGGGCGAAGCGGCAAGGTCTAGACCCCTTCACAGTTCCCCTTCCTCAGGTGCTTGACTTTCTAACCACTCTTTTTAATGATGGTGCCAGCAGTTCCACGGTCAAAGTACAACTTGTGGCAATTTCTCACTACCATATTGGTCATGACTCCAGCCCACTGATGTCTGCCAAACTGTGTAAAATCTTCATGAAAGGTACTTTTCTTCTTAGGCCCCCTGTAAAGCAAGCGATTCCTCCTTGGGACCTTTCTTTGGTCCTTCAGGCCTTGACCGCTCCCCCCTTCGAACCAGCGGCCACTGTAGATCTAAAATTTTTATCTCTCAAGACAGCCTTTTTAGTGGCCATTACCTCGGCCAAGAGAGTTTCAGAACTTCAAGCCTTGTCTATCAAGCCTCCTTACTTGGTCTTTCATCCGGACCGTGTATCCCTCAGGACCAACCCGTCCTTTCTTCCTAAGGTAGCCTCTGAAGCAAATATTAATCAATCCATTAACCTCCCTGTTTTCTTCCCCAAATATCAAAACAAGGGTGAATACAAGCTTCATTCCTTAGATGTTCACAGGCAGCTTCGTTTTTATCTGAACAGGACGGCTGGTCATAGGCAATCCGACCAGTTGTTTATTTCCTTTGCTAAATTCAATTTGGGCAAACCAATTTCCAAAGTCTCCTTATCACGCTGGATTTCACAGTGCATCTTATTGGCTTATCAAGCTTCTGGGAGGCCCGCACCTGAGGTTGTACATGCCCATTCAACCCGGTCAGTTTCTACCTCAGCAGCCTTTAAAGCTAGGATTCCTCTGGATGATATTTGTTCAGCAGCCACTTGGGCTTCATCTCATACCTTTATTTCCCACTACAATTTGGATATTACATCCAGAGGTAGAGCATCCTTTGGCTCCGCGGTGCTCCGGAATATCCTTCCATGACGGCCGCCCAAGATTCAGGTAGCTGGGGACTCTGTCTCACAGGTTGCAGACAAATGAATCTCCTACTTCAGATTTAGAAGTTGTGTACTTACCATAACATTCCATCTGAGTAGGTGTATTCATTTGTCTGCAACCATCCCGCCCTCCTATCCCCCTGGCCTTGTCATTTTCCTGCATAATAAGTGTTACCCTTTTTAGGGTATCTGGATTTATGGCAAACTCGATCTGAGGTCATGTAGGGAGAGCAGGGCATTATGGGTGAGGGGAGGAGCTGAGAGCTCGGATCCATAGCTGGAAAACCATGCCGGTTCGGATCCGATATCTGATCCATAACCCACAGGTTGCAGACAAATGAATACACCTACTCAGATGGAACGTTATGGTAAGTACATAACTTCTAATTACTTCACCACTAGTCCCATCATATATAGTAATGCAATAGTGGCTGTACCACCATACAATAGTGCTGTCCATAATGGTATAATTACCTTATCATATGAATATAATAAAAAATAAAAAAATATATATTCTCCTCAGTTGTGTACAGAATACCCTGTGAACCCTACCTAATCAAATTTCTAAGTTTTAAAATGCAGGAAATATTACAGGAATCATTAAGGCCAGGACTGGAAAAGGCGTTGAGCCTTATCTGCCATGCTTACTCACGTTCCTCGAGAATTGGGTTAAACGGGCCACCTCTGGGGTCCATGTTAACTTGATCAATTGCTTTAAATAAAAATATATGGTTTTCATTAAAGGCCAGATGTCTAACTAAAGTGCTCTCTTGTTTGTTTTTCTCAATAGCATAGGTGTGTTCATAGACCCTGTCTCGTAGCCTATGTTCAGTCTTCCCTACATAGAAGACTGGGCATAGTTGACACCTAGCTACATAGACAACCTGTTTGGAATTACAGTGAAATTTACATCTCATCTTATATCTCCTCCCATTTATATAGAAACTTTCACCCATCTCTATAAATTTACACATCCCACAACACCCACATGTGGTCATCCCAACTTGTTTGGTAGAGCAAGATGTTACCTTCCTTTCGATCAGGTTCTTAAGATTAGGTCCTTTCTTGAAAACTAATTTAGGGAGCTCACCAAATTTGTTAATCAAAAACTTATCAAGAGTGATGAATTCCCAATTTGTATATAGAATGAATCTAACCATTTCACTATCCTTACTAAAGGGAGTGGTAAAACTCATTCTAAAATCTTTATTGGTTTCATCCACATGTATTTGTTCCAACAATAATTGCTGACGGGCAGGCATTTCTAAACTAGGTTCATGAACACACCTGTCAAACGGTGTTCCTCTGTGAAGTAATGGTTTTATCTGTCCTATATGTCTCTTATGGGTTACCTCCACTATTAGGGATAGGATAACCTCGCTGTTGGAAAATATTGCTCAACTGGACACATTCATCACTAAAGTCAGAATCCAATGAGACCATCCTAGCTGCTCTGATAAGCTGTCCCTTTACTATGGAGCGCTTTTGGTGGAAGGAATGACAACTTGAAAAATGAAGAAACAAATTAGAATACGTTTCTTTTCTAAATATTTTTGACACATATCTGTCATTAATGGTGTCTTTAAGCAATTTACAATCCAAGTAGTCTGTACAACCGTGCTAAAGTTAAATGTAAACTTAAAAAACTCTGTAGTGGAATTCAAATAAGAGACAAATGTCTGAGCCTGCTGCTCATTACCTTTATAAATGACAACAATTCATCCAAAAACCGTATGTAAAACAAGAGGTTCACCCTGTGTTCACTGTTCTTAAATATAAATTCTTTTTCCCAGTATGCCATCACTAGGTTTGCAAAACTGGCTCCACAGGGTGAACCCATAGCTACCCCGCAGTTTTGTAGATAAAATTCATTATCAAAAATGAAACAATTATTAGTCAAAATAATATCCAACAGAATTTCTAAAGTGTAAATCTCCTGAGTTGGTGCATTCTTAGATTTTAACGTAAGGCTGACCCATTCAATACCCTCCATCTGTGGAATTGAGGTGTAAAGGTCCTTAACATCTATGGTTAAGAAGTTGTATTCCCGATTAAAACCCAAATTGTTATTTTTTTCTAAAAACGACCAGGAATCTTTGCATATCTGAGGTTCTGTCAGGAGATATTTTTTTTAGAATTGTATCAACAACTTTAGCACAAGGATATGTAATAGAGCCTCTTCCATCTATAAGGGGGTCTCGTGGGTGGATCAAGTAGATCTTTGTGTACCTTGGGGATTCCAAACATCACTGGGGTTCTAGGTTTAGTGATGAATCTGCCCAGTTGAGCAATATGTTCCAACAGCGAGGTTATCCAACCCATATAGGACAGATAAAACCATTACTTCACAGAGCAACACAGTTTGATAGGTGTGCTCATGAACCTAGTTTAGAAATGCCTGCCTGTCAGCAATTATTGTTGGAACAAATACATGTGGATGAAACCAATAAAGATTTTAGAATGAGTTTTACCACTCCCTTTAGTAAGGATAGTGAAATGGTTAGATTCATTCTATATACAAATTGGGAATTCATCACTCTTGATAAGTTTTTGATTAACAAATTTGGTGAGCTCCCTAAATTAGTTTTCAAGAAAGGACCTAATCTTAAGAACCTGATCGAAAGGAAGGTAACATCTTGCTCTACCAAACAAGTTGGGATGACCACATGTGGGTGTTGTGGGATGTGTAAATTTATAGAGATGGGTGAAAGTTTCTATATAAATGGGAGGAGATATAAGATGAGATGTAAATTTCACTGTAATTCCAAACAGGTTGTCTATGTAGCTAGGTGTCAACTATGCCCAGCGTTCTATGTAGGGAAGACTGAACGTAGGCTACGAGACAGGGTCTACGAACACACCTATGCTATTGAGAAAAACAAACAAGAGAGCACTTTAGTTAGACATCTGGCCTTTAATGAAAACCATATATTTTTATTTAAAGCAATTGATCAAGTTAACATGGACCCCAGAGGTGGCCCGTTTAACCTAATTCTCGAAGAACGTGAGTTAGCATGGCAGATAAGGCTCAACGCCTTTTCAAGTCCTGGCCTTAATGATTCCTGTAATATTTCCTGCCTTTTAAAACTTAGAAGTTTGATTAGGTAGGGTTCACAGGGTATTCTGTACACAACTGAGGAGAATATATATTTTTTTATTATATTCATATGATAAGGTAATTATACCATTATGGACAGCACTATTGTATGGTGGTACAGCCACTATTGCATTACTACACATGATGGGACTAGTGGTGAAGTAACAGACAGATTATATGTTTTCATTCAAGGTTAACATTTTAACTTTTTGATATGAATATTATGTAACATGTTTTAATATGTCTAAATGTTTTGACTTTTTAATGGGCTTTATATATATATATATATATATATATATATATATATATATATATATATATATATATATATATAAACAAAAGGTTAAAGAGACAGAGACAGATCACACAGGTCCAAAGCTACCAACGACGCTTCCATTAAGCTAGTCGTCAGTTCTCCGGTACCCTCAGTGAGGCACTTTTGCAGCCCCTGATGCCCGCTTCTGTGGATTCGCAGGCCACTACCGAGACCCTTTAGGAATCTGGAATGCCGCAAAACTCTTCTTCAACTAAGGATCCTGTAGTTGTCTCTACCTTGGATGGCTGAGCAGGCACCGGCTTCCGAGGAAGTACTTTGCACTACCGATTTTTGACACAAACCAATGACTTCTTTCGCGTCTACCGTTCTTTCAAAAACTACTACGTTTTTAAGGCCCAGGGTATGAACCACACCCCAAAAAAACAACAACCTTATCTCAGGCACCTGCTTCCTTGCCTCAATCTCAAATGCTTAAAATGGCAGAAGACCTTATCATGCTGATCGGGGAAGCCAGGCTACCCCTTCCAAAAGAAAAAGAGATCTGTCCCCAGTAGTTTTATCTGAACAGGAGTCTGAAGATTCTGACGCATCTGAATATGAAGATGTACAACCTCTCTGTGCTTATGAAGATTCTGATGCAGAGGAATCCATTCCTTCAGCCTCTTCACCCGAGGATTTTTCCTTTGGGAAAAACCTTCATACCTTAAGGGAACATTTCCAATAGGAATGTCAGGACTACCCTCAGTCTAAAAAGAGACTCAGAGAATTCTTAGATCTTCCACAGCACAGACCCCTGGCCACTCCCCCAGTCCTGGATGTTGTGGAAGATGTTTTCATGTAATCTAGTTTGACTCCTGACACCCTCCCTCCTGCTCCCAGAAAACCTGACAGGTATTACAAAGTCCCTGACTCACACAAATTTCTTTTCAAAAATCCTACTGCTGACCCTGTGGTAATCTCTCAAGGGCTTAAAGGAATTAAAGCAACTTTGAATAAGAATCCCACCCCCTCAGATAGGAATTCCTGAGCACTAGACAGATGGGGTAAAAAAGTATACACCTCTGCTACACTTGCTATCAGAGCACTAAATTGTCAGTTCCATATGCTAAAATTTCAGCAGTATACCATGGAACCCCTCAAACAAGTATCTTCTTTTCCTGTTTGTGCTAAAAATAGAGTTACAAGACTTAATGCATTCTGCAAGCCAAGCAACTAAGCACACCTTACACTGTGGTTTTGACGCCCCAGGCGCTTCTTGCAGGGCAGCAGTCACCGGTCCTGTTCTTAGGAGGCATGCTTGGCTTAAGGAACAGCCCTTGCCAGACCATGTCAAATCTAAATTATTGGATGCACCCTTGCACAAAGACACCTTATTTGGCATCAAGGCAGAGGAGGTCTTAAAAAAGATGGAAGAAAAAGCTAAAGCTATGCAGACAGTTAAGGATTTTCTACAGATCCATCCACCCAGATTCAGCAGGAATTGTCCCTCCAAGCACTGGTCCTTTCCTGCTCCCACCAAGTTAGTTCAGCACAGACCCTGGGGAAGCAGGTCCCGCAGACAGCAGCCACAGGGAATGCAGAGATCAAAGCATTGGAGTTCCTCCACTGCAAAACCAGGGAGTTCAAAACCACCCCCTCCTGGTAAGATCTCACAATGACTCTCTTCCCACACCACCTCCCTCTGTCCACCTGCACTTACCCCTAGGAGGAAGACTGTCCTTCCATGCAGGCACTTGGGCTACCATTACCAACAACTGTTGGGTCCTCAACATAGTGTCCCAGGGATACAAAGTTTCCTTTCACACTCTTCCAACCCCAAAAAGGTTCCCAGATCTTCCTCCATACCAGTGGACAGAGTCCAAAAAGAAAGTCCTTTCCCTGCTCTCTATGAGGGCAATAGAGCATGTTCCTGCAGAACAGATGGGCCAAGGATGTTCTTCGTGTTTCACTGTTGCAGTCGTCACATTTGGGTTATCTGTTTGCAGTAGCCCTCAGTCGGCCTGATTAACAAAGTCTTGGGTCCTGCATCGGATGCTGTCCCTTCTTCCGTGATGTCAGGTCATCAGGCGTATAAAACATGCAACCAACATCATTACCTCAGTCTTTCCTGCCGTGCGGTGCCCGAGGCAGAAGCAGTGTGCAAGTGCCGATTGGCCGACTCCTGAAATTTTCGTTTTCAAGTTTCAGAACCAAAGTCTACAGCTAAAGCTAAGTACCCTGTTGGGGAAACTTTTTCTTGCTCCTCTCCGATGTCAGTAAAAGTTAATCATTGCATTACTTGTGGAAAGCAAATACCTCACAAAGATTTTTATTCATACTGTATTCCTTGCCTAGGCCTTGACCACGACGTACCTTACTGTCGGTTTTGTGCCTTATTTAACCAAACGGCACTATCCGTCGTCGTCGGTATATTTTCGCTTCTAAATATTTTGGTTCTCGGCTCAATTATCCAGAAATGTCGTCAGTAAGCCATCTGACTACAGGCATTCTGAAAAAAAAGCAATGATAAAGACAGAGACAGGCCGCCTAGGTCCAAAGCTGCTGACAACGCTTCTCCTAAGCCAGTCGCCAGTTCGCCGATACTCAGTGAGGTGCTTTCGCAGCCCCTGATACCCACTACTTCTGATTCACAGGCCTCTACTGAGACCCTTTTGGAGTTAGGTATGCCGCGAGTTGCTTCAACTGTGGAAGCTGAGGATGTCTCTACCTTGGATGGGTCTGGAGCCGCTGTGCAGGCACCGGCTTCAGAGGGTGTAATCAAGCCTACGGACTTGCATATTAAACCGACGCCTCCTTCTTTAAGGCCTAAACCTTGAACCTTGGCTAGAAAACTGACGCCCAGACTGCATGCTCGGGCCTCTATGCCAAAAAAAAAAAAAATGATAAGAATGGCTGAAGACCTTTAATCATGGGAAGCCAACCTTCCTCTTCTAAGAGACCTAGGACTGAGTTAGTTTATGAATCTTCTGACCAGGATTCTGATTTTTCTGATAATCTGGATTTACCTTTATCTACTTATGAGGCTTCTGATGCAGAGGATTCTATTCCCTCTGCTTCTCCTCCAGAGGATTTCTCTTTTGGTGAAACCTTGCAGGCTCTAAGGGAGCATTTCCACTGGGAAAGCCAGGATTTCTCTGATTCAAAAAAGAGGCTTAGGGACTTCTTACTCCTGCCTCAACGTAGGCCTTTAGCTATACCTCCTGTACTAGACATTGTTGATGATGCCTTTCTGGAATCTAGTTTGGCCCCTGCTCCCAGAAAACCTGACCGATATTACAGGGTTCCTGATTCTCACAAGTTCCTTTTTAAAAATCCTATTGTGGATCCATAGACTATTTCACAGGGACCCAAGGGCATTAAGGCTTCTACTGCCAAGAATCCTACCCCTTCTGATAGAAATTCCAGGACGCTGGACAGATGTGGTAAGAAGGTTTACACTTCTGCAACTTTGGCCATCAGGGCCTTAAACTGTCAGTTTCATATTTTAAAGTATCAACAACATATTATTGGATTACTTAAACAGAAAATGATGTTGATTCCTGACTGTGCTGAAAATAAGGATTTACAGGATTTGATGCATTCTGCTGAACAGGTTTGAAAACATAATTTGCATTGTGGGTTTGATTCTTTAGAGGCCTCTTGCAGGGCTGCTGTCACTGGGTTTTACTCAGGAAGCATGCTTTGCTTAAGGAGCAATCTTTGTCTGATCATGTTAAAGCTAAACTGTTGGATGCTCCCTTAAATCAGGACCGCCTGTTTGGCAATAAAGCTGAGGAAGTTCTTAAAAAGATGGAAGATAAAGCTAAATCTATGCAAACTGTTTAAGATTTCTTACAAGTTCAGCCTCCAAGATTCAGTAGGCATTGGCCCTCTAAGAATTGGTCCTTTCCTCCTTCTTCCAGGTCTTCTCAATCCAAACCCAGACCCAGCAGAAACCCCAGGTTTCAGTCCCATGGTACGCACAAGACTAAGCAGTGGGGGACTTCCGCTTCCAAATCTGGGAGTAGTAAGACTCCCCCCTATGGAAAACTGTCTCAATGACTTGACTATAAAACTTCCAAGCACTTCTCAACTGACTGCTCCTTTAGGGAGAAAGACTGGTCTGCAGGCCAAAAAGTGGGAACTCATTACCCAGGACAAATGGGTTTTAAATATAGTGTTCCAACGATACAGTTTTCACTTTCACACATTGCCAACGCCCAACGGTTGGCCAGATCTACCCCTAAATCAGTGGGCAGAGGCTCAAAAGCAAATACTCTCTCTTTTAAACATAAAGGCTATTCAAACTGTACCAGAAGGGAAAAAAGGGCAAGGTTTCTACTCAAGACTTTTCCTGGTACCTAGAAAAGGCAATTCATGGCACCCAATCCTGGGCCTGTCTCTTCTAAACACCTTTTAGGTGATTCCAAAATTCAGGATGCTGACTCTTCACCAGTTACTTCCCATGCTAGGCAAAGATGCCTGGATGGCAACACTCGATTTAAAGGAAGCATACCTGCACATCCCAATCAGGGAATTTTGCAGAAGATACCTACGCTTCAAAGCAGGCTGCAATCATTACCAGTTCTCTGCACTGCCCTTTGGCTTATCTACTGCACCCAGGGTATTCACAAAGTGTCTAGCTCCAGTCATTGCATTTTGCAGGCAAAGAAATATTCCCTTACCTGGACGATTGTCTAATTCAGGCAGAAAGCCAGGACATACTTTTGAATCGTCTGGCTTTTGTACAAGGAGTTCTAACTTGTCTGGGGTACATTATAAACGAAAAGAAATCACACCTGGTACCCTGTCAACAAATTATATTCCTGGGAGCAAGCTTGAATACAACTTCCCAGATGGCTTTCCTCACACCAGAGAAACAAATTTATCTGACAACCTACTTCAAATTAGTGGCCACGAAAACCCTGTTATCTGCAAAGGGAAATATTGCAAGCCTTGGGGTTCATGGCCTCCTGCATTCTTCTAATTCAATATGCGCGATTGCATATGAGGAAACTACAATGGTACCTAAAAAGCCTATGGTGTCAGCATTCTCAGGATCTAGAAGCAATGATTCCTATCATACCTTGCCTACGTCTGAAATTTCTTTGGTGGGCAGAGGCGTGCCACCTAAATAAGGGACTACCATTCACCCTACCCCCTGCCGTCCAAACCCTAACAGACACATCAGACTATGCATGGAGGGCTCACCTGGCAGGGACGTGTATTCAAGGCAAATGGAACCCAAGTCAAATGTACTTGCATATCATTCAAAAAGAAATGTTAGCTGTCCAGAATGCTCTGACAGCCTTCAAGGACTACATTCTTCCAGGACAATTAATGGTAAAGACTGACAACACGTGTGTTATGTGGTACATAAACAAGCAGGAGGGGGTACCCATTCTTACCCTCTGCTGACAAGCCATGGCGTTGTGGAACACAGCCTTGAGCTACCAAGTGCATCTACTAGCTCAATTCCTGCCAGGAAAACTAAATATGCTGGCAGATGGACTAAGCAGAAACCTCATGGACCCACACGAGTGGAAACTGGAACCAAAGATTTTCAACATGCTGACAAATGGAGGAGCCCAGATATAGACATGTTTGCATCCCCCCAGAACTACCAGTTGGTCAAATTTTGCACAAGGACTCCCCACAAACAGGCTTGGAAAGTGGATGCCCTGTCCTTCAGCTGGAAAAACCTATCAGTTTATGCCTTTCCTCCTCTGCCTCTTCTCTCCAAAGTACTGTTAAATATCAAACAGGACAAACCAAGGACGATATTGATTGCACCAGACTGGCATCACTGGTACCCCCCTCTTGCGCAGTATGTCACTGTTGGTCCCATGGCACCTGCCCCTGATCCCTACCCTGTTGTCTCAACAGGAGTATGAGATTCTGCACCCTCAGCTTCAAACCCTGAACCTAGCAGCCTGGCTAATTACCTAATCTCTACCTTACCATCCCACAGTAAACCCAGTGACGGATATCATTTTAGAGGCAAGGAGGCCTAGTACTAGAAAATCTTATGCTGAAAAATGGAAAAGATTCTGTGCCTGGAACCAGTCTCGAGGGATGAGCACAGCAGTGCCCAACTTACCTCAGATTTTTACAATACTTAACTGAGATGCTTCACAGGGACTTTCTTTTTCCTCCATCAAAATTCACGCCTTAGCCATTTCAGCGCACTATAATACAGAACCTTCCCTCTTCTCGCATCCACTGCTCAAGCAGTTCCTCAGAGGGGCCAAAAATTTAAGACCACCCAGAAGAGCCCCAACTCCAGCCTGGGATCTTAACTTTGTATTGGAGAAAGTCACTCTTCCTCCTTTTGAGCCAGTTGCTAGTGCAGATTTAAAATTCCTTTGTTGGAAAACAGCCTTTCTTTTAGCCATCACTTCAGCAAGAAGGGTATCTGAATTACAGGCCCTCATGGCAGTGGAGCCTTTCATCATCTTTCATGCGGACAGTATGTCCCCCAGGACTTAATCCCTCCTTCATGCCCAAGGTGGTATCCAGTGTGGCCCTTAATCAGTCCATTCATCTGCCAACCTTCTTTCGTAAGCCATAGAGCAAAGAGGAATGGATACTGCACTCCTTAGATGTGCACAGACAACTCAGATTCTACTTGGACAGGACTAAACCTCAAAGGAAATCTGACCAACTGCTGGTGGCATTTGCTGCAGGGGCAGAGGGGAAGGCTATTTCAAAACAAACCATTTCCAAATGGATAGGCCATTGTATTATTTTCTGCTAGAAGCATCATGGAAAACCTATCCTACAGGGGATCAGACCCCTCTCAACCAGGGCTGCATCTATCTCTACAGCCTTTCTCAGAGGCGTCCTTACCAGGGACATCCTAGAAGCTGCTACCTTTCACCAAGCATTACCATCTGCCAAGTTTCTCTAAATCCAGAGCTGGCTTTGCCACTGCACTCTTGCAGGGCCTTATAGCTGGTCCTAATGCTATCTAAATTCCTCCTCCCATCTTTAGCTTTGGGAATCTACCCAAATGTGATGACTGCAACAGTGAAACACGAAGAACATAGTACAGTTGTGTACACTTATCATAAATGTAGATGTTCGAGTGTATTCGCTGTTGCAGTCCTGGTTACCCTCCCTTTAGCCCCCTTACTTCTTTTGGCTATACCTCTACTCTCCATTACTATTCTCAAAAGCTTTTTTGGTGTATTTGCTTTTTTGTTGGCGGTATATCCCTGTATATTTATAGATTTACTTTCTTCCCATTACGTGGGCACCTGACATCTGAGGCAAGAAAAGCTGAGGTAATGATGTCGGCTGCATGTTTTATACCCCTGACAACCTGACGTCACGGAAGGAGGGACAGCATCCGACACAGGACCCAAGACTTTGTTAATCAGGCTGACTGAGGGCTACTGTAAGCAGATAACCCAAATGTGATGACTGCAACAGTAAATACACTCTAACATCTACATTTATGGTAAGTGTACACAACTGTACATTTCTACTCCAGACTTTTCCTGGTACCCAGAAAAGAGGGCACCTGGTGCTCCATCCTAGACCTATCCATTCTAAACACCTTTCTGGTGATACCAAAATTCAAAATGCTCACTCTCCAGCAACTGCTACCTATGCTCTCCAAGAATGCTTAGCTAGCCACCCTAGACTTAAGAGGCCTACCTCCACATTCTTATCAGGGAATCATGCAGGAAATATCTACGTTTTAGGGCAGGATCTCTGCACTTTCAGTTCTCTGTGCTTCCCTTTGGCTTATCTACTGCTCCCAGACTTTTCACAAAGTGTCTGGCTCCCGCCATTGCCTTCTGTAAACAAAGGAATATCTAGATTTACCCCTACTTGGATGACTGCCTAATTCAAGCAGACAGTCAGGAAAAGCTGCTCAAGCACCTGGCCTTTGTAAAGTCCCTACTGACCTCCCTAGGTTACATGATCAACTAAAAGAAATCCAAACTAGTACCCAGCCCAAAGGATTATACTCCTGGAAGCAAGCCTGGACACAGCATCCCAGATGGCATTCCTTACTCCAGAAAAGTAAACTTAAGCTGACAGACTACTTCTTTCAACTAGCCACCAGACCCCAGTTATCTGCAAGGAAAATCCTGCAAGCTCTGGGGTTCATGATATTTTGCATTCTACTCATTCCATATGCCAGACTGCATAATGAGGAAACTTCAAGTGGTACCTAAAAAGCCTTTGGTGTCAACACTCTCAAGACCTGGATACTCTTATACCAATGATAACTTGCCTAAGGAAAGATTTTCTTTGGTGGGCAGCAGTTTACACCCACCACCCCACCACCGACTCATCAGACTATGCCTGGGGTGCACACCTGGACGGCAGGTGCATACAGGGCCAATGGAGCCCACAGCAAATCCATCTGCACATCATCCAAAAAGAGATGTTAGCTGCCCAGCACGCATGAACAGCTTTCAGGCCCCTTCTCTCCCCAGGGGCTCTCCTGATGAAAACAGACAACACCACAGTGATGTGGTACATCAGCAAGCAGGGAGGGACTCATTCCTACCCTCTATGCAGGCTGGCCATGACCCTTGGGCACACAGCCTCTGCCTTGCAACTCCACCTGTTAGCACAATTCCTGCCAGGCTCTCCAAACACTCTGGCAGACCACTTAAGCAGAAATCTTCTAACCCCACACAAGTGGCAGCTAGACCAAGGAACCTTCACCCTAATAACTCAGAAATGGGGCACCGCTCTTTGCTTCCCACACCAACCGTCAGCTCTGCAAGTTCTGCACCAGGGAGCCTCAATGCATGGCCTGGAAAGTGGATGCCCTATCCTTCCCCTGGGTCAACCTCTTGGTCTATGCATTTCCCCCACCATCTCTCATCATCAGGGTACTGCTCAAAATAAGAGAGGAAAAACCAAGGACAATTCTGATTGCTCCAGACTGGACTCACCAGCACTGGTACCCACTGCTGCACAGCCTGTCTCCACTGCTACCATGGCATCTCCCTCAGACCCCTACGCTCCTGATGCAGAGGAAGGAGAATTCATGCATCCCCAATTGCAGACCCTCAGGTTGGCAGCCAGGCTTATTCCCTGACCACTGATCAATCTGCCAATCTCAGTAAACCGGTTCTAGATGTTATACATGAGGCTAGATGCCCTAGCACTAGAAAGTCTTATGCTGACAAATGGAAAAGGTTCTGCACCTGGATTCAGGCTAAGGGAGCCGATACGGCACAGCTCTCCCTACCTCTCATCCTGGATTACCTAGCTGACCTACTACACAGTGGTCTCTCCTTTTCCTCTATTAAAATTCATGCCTCTGCTATCTCTGCTCATTTCAACACTGAGCACCCACTTTTCTCACACCCTGTGATCAAACAGTTCCTAAGAGGGGCTAGCAATTTGAGACCACCCAGACGAGCACCTACCCCAGCTTGGGACCTAAACTTTGTGTTGGAAAAGCTCACCCTGCCCCCCCCCCCCTTTGAACCAGCATCTTCAGCAGAGTTGGTTTCTCTCCTGGAAGACGGCCTTTCTTCTGACTATCACTTCAGTCAGAAGAGTCTCCGAAATACAAGCACTCATGGCTATAGACCCCTTCATCATCTTCCATGCTGACAGGGTGTCCCTCAGGACTAACCCATCCATCAGTGCCCAAAGTGGTGTCCAGTTTGTCTCTCAACCAATCCATTCATTTGCCCACTTTTTTTCCCTAACCCACAAAACAAGGGAGAAAGGATCCTGCACTCTCTAGATGTGCACAGACAGCTCAGATTCTATCTAGACAGGACTAAATCATTCAGAAAGACTGATCAATTACTGGTCAGCTTTGCTGCAGGGACAGAGGGCAAAGCCATCTCCAAACAAACCATTTCCAAGTGGATAGCACACTGCATCCATTTCTTTTACAAGCAACATGGGAAACCCTCCCCCTAAGGCGGTTAGGATCCACTCTACCAGAGCAGCCACTACCTGTGCGGCTTTCCTCAGAGGAGTCCCCACCAGGGACATCCTGGAGGCTGCCACATGGACATCTGTTCACACTTTATCCAAGCATTACCACCTGCCTATCTTCTCCAAATCCAGGGCAGGCTTTGTCACTGTAGTCTTACAGGGCATCCTAGCAAGCCCCTTGTCTCCTTGACTGACTCCACCCTTTTACTCAGCTTTGGGGATCAAACCAAATGTGATGACTGCAACAGTGAAACACGAAGAACATAGTACACTTGTGTACACTTACCATAAATGTAGATGTTAGAGTGTATTCACTGTTGCAGTCATGGTTTCCCTCCCCCCATCCCTTTCTTCTTCTCTCCCTCTCCTTACAAGGAACTTTGGGTATTTACTTTCTACTGGTGGGGTTCATCCACCATATCCTGGCTCCCTCTTGGGGGCTCCTGACCGGGCAAAAAGAAAATGATATAATGGGATTGGCTGCCTTACGTTACACTACTGACGGCCTGACGTCAGTCCTGAAGCGACAGCAACTAACGCAGAAATACTAAGCCTATGGTGTTTGGGCCGGCTGAGGGCTACCCTGTCAGGGATAACCCAAATGTGATTACAACAGCGAATACACTCAGACATCTACATTTATGGAAAGTGTACACAACTATACTTTCTGATTCCTTTTAGGCATTTCGTACTGAGGATGTTTGCAGCAGACACTAAAGAGACGAGATAATTTGATACTAGGAAAACCTATATTGACAATTGAGAAAGCATTTTAAGCTGGTGTCTAGCCAATAACCAGGGCCCTGTCAGGGATTGTGTACCACAGGTGCTTAAGTATTTGTGTGAGTTATCAAACCCTGACCTCTCTTATTCCTCTATCAAAGTAAATCCTGTGGCCACTTCAGTATCACTGCTCAGGATCCCCTAAATTATTGCATGTTTTTATTGACATGTCTTATCTTCTAGCATATTGGAAAGGGGTGGGCACTACATACATTCTTGTACAAAACATTATAAATGGATTGATTCCTTTTCTAGATCCAGAATAGGATTTGCTAGGGCTGTTGTCCAGGGGCTTCTGGATCTACATCCTTCTTCATTTCCGGTTGGGTAGGCTTTGGCAATCAACCTATATAGCCTAAGGATTACTACTGTAGTAGGAATGATGAACGTAGTACAGTTGTGCAAGTTGCAGTTACCCATTAAGTAAATGTTGGGGTTCCTGACTGCTGCAGTAATTGCACTCACCCTCCATACTCTTCATTTGTACATATTTTTTGTTGGAAAATATAAGTATTTGTTTTTGTATGTTTTAGTGGTTCAGCATGAGTAAACTGTTACTTTGTTTTTGGACAATAACCTCCTGAAGAAAGTTCTGATTTCCCTCTGTAGGGCTGTCCAATCAGCATTCAGAGTGAAAGTGTGGGGGGGAGCCAGAGCTTTTGGAAGCTGGCCAGTTGTGTTCTTTGAAGGGTGCAATTCCTTATAGCCTTACTGTTATAGGTAGGTACAGCTTGCACAACTGCACTTTCCCTATAGTTTTCAGTTTTTTTCCTCCAGTAAATAATACAGCACACTCACCCCTACCATTGGCTTAGGATGATTATCAGAGCGAAAGTGTTAGAAGAATGATACCATTTAAAAGTAAACAAATGAAAAAAAGTTTGAACAATGCCCCTTTTCTGAATTGAAGAGGAATGCCACATTTTCTTTTAATTCTCTTTTTAGGCTGTGCTATAGGGCTGAACCAAATTGTTGTGCCCCTTTTTGATAGGGTCCACATTTAGTCTTAGTTTTTAGTTTCAAATATTTAACACAGGTCAAAACTTTTGTTATGACTTGTTAATGCAGTATGTAGTTTAAAAATGTAAATTATTGTAATACATCAAATGTCAAACTAACTTGTTTTTGGACAATAACCTCCTGAAGAAAGTTCTGATTTCCCTCTGTAGGGCTGTCCAATCAGCATTCAGAGTGAAAGTGTGGGGGGGAGCCAGAGCTTTTGGAAGCTGGCCAGTTGTGTTCTTTGAAGGGTGCAATTCCTTATTCATAAAGGACACCCACACCTCAAGGTTGGTGGCAACGCACGATGCATCGGAGACCATCCAGGTGCAATTAACCATAGGCAAGACTGCTCTGCAATTTGTAGCATGTTACAGGCCACCCTCTCAAACTCAGGAACCTCACATGGCCTTCCTGAAAACAATGGAGGGGATAAATGTATCTCCAAACACCATCATACTAGGTGACTTCAACTACCCTAATATAGACTGGGAACACTACTCAAGCCCAAACACTCTAGCCCAAAGGTTCCTGGAGTTCATAAACTCAAATGCCATGGAACAACTAGTCACCATCCCCACAAGAGGAGAAAACATACTTGATCTCATCATCACGAACATGGGATCACAATGTTCAACACCGAAGTATACTCCTCACTGGTGAGATCAGATCATAAACTAATCTCGCTGGAGGTCCTCATCCTGCCCCACCTGAAATAAAAAGACCACAGTGAAAAACTTCTCAAAAGCCGACTCACACTTAAAAAAACTAGTGGGGTCTCCTTTAAGGCCCCTGAGCCAGTGGTAAACATTACTCAAACCGCTGAATCACTTACAAATGCCTTCTACCAGCACCTACAGGACTGCATGGATCAGGCAATCCCAAACAAAACTAAGACTCTTTGTACCAACAGTCTGGTGGACCCCAGCCATAAACAAGCTCTACAACAAAAGGAGGAAGCTACTACAAGATCGAGCAAAATCCTTGAAAGGTAAGACACCTTTGATCATTATAAGTAAAAAACTAAGAGAAATCATCCAAGGCAAATTTTGAGAGAAAAATGTAAGGATTCAAAAGACAATCATAAGGCCTTCTTTAGCTATGTTAGAAACCTAGGAGGAAACCCAGATATGCTCAGAATTAGTTCAAAATGATGTGAAGATTACTGAACCTACACACATTGCCAACATACTGGCTGACAGGTTCAGTGCAAACTTCTCCCCAAAGGAGAGATATCTATTCCAGAGGATTGTAGCCCCCAAACATCTCCAACGCCCAGGTGAGAACTGCTCTCTCCAAAGCAAAAACACAGCATCCATGGGACGGATGGTGTCCCGGCTGTGTGCTCCATGAACTCAATGAGAATTAAAGACAGCTGTTTAATCTTAGCCTCACCTCAGGATACGTGCCCAAGGAGTGCCGCCTGGCGACTGGTCCCCCCACTCAACAAGCGGTGCCTCCACCGACCCTGGAAATTACCGTCATTAGCTTGCAAGCCTTATCTGCAAAGCCATGGAGAGGATCATAATGGAACTCATAAATAAAGACATAGGGAATTTGCAGACTTTGGATAAGGCAGATCATGCCTTTTAAACTTGGTTGACTTTTTGAGACAGTCACCAAGGCCATTGATGAGGAAAGGCAGTCCATACAGCCTACCTTGACCTGGCAAAGGCCTTCGACACAATACCCCACTCAGGTATCATCAAAAAACTCATCAGCTTGAATGTAAACCCATACATCACAAGATAGGTTGCAAACTGGCTAAGTGACAGAACCCACAGGGTCAGAGTTGCTGGAGCCATGTCAGACTCAAAGCCTGTCACAAGTGGTGTCCCACACATCTACTTTTCAAGTACAAGCAAACACAGGATGACAAAGTTTGCAGATGACTGCAAACTGGGCGCCATAGTCAAAAAAACATCTGACACAGATATCCTTCAGAAGGGCCTCACAGAAGCGGATAACTGGTGAAGTTAAATGCCAAGAAATGCATAGTCATACCCTTCGGAAAACAAGGTTACTAGCTACCATATAGGTGGCAATCCACTGAGCACAGAAGAAGTCATCAGGGATCTGGGGACCCAGGTTGACAAGTAGTTAGGAAAACCTTCTACATTGCCCACCTGATCATGAAGGATTCACATCTAGATCAAGGGAGGTCATCCCCCTGTACTCATCATGTATCTGACCAGACACCTGCAGCAGCTGGAAAGGCCCCAAAGTTCCTCACCAAAAGGATAAAGGGTCTCAAGAACTCCAGCTCTATTCAGTCTCATACCGCTTGCTCAGAGGTGACCTGTGCCTGACATATAAGGCCATGTCAAACCCTGATTTGATGAATATGCTTCACCTCAAAAATCTAGATCCTCAAGACTTAAACCTTGACACGGTTATTAATAGAACATGCTGGAGGGACAGATTCATCATGCTGTGGAACAAAATCCTGGTACATGGCCTTGTTCAAGAGGAATCTTGACCAATGGATGGGGATACCCCATATACCCCAGGGATTACTTCAGTGTCACTGCTTGACAGAGGCACAGCAAAATAATAGGCATAGTTTTATTCAAACTAAAGGGGTGGCGAAAAGCCAAATAACTATGGGCTAGGCTTATAAATGCCCTTGGGCAGATAGCCTAGTATGAACCTATGAACCTATGAACTTAAACTACTTAAAGATAATGCCAAAGTGTACAAAGTAAATGGAATGTAATTTGTATGTATTCATTTATTTCAGCCATGTACATGCAGTCATAACAGTAAGTTATCTGTCAAGTTATTCTGTAATACTAATTGTATCCAGTATTTGTAATCCGTTGTTAATTCTAATTTTAGTTGTACTGATTTCTTTTTGACACACACCTTCAGTAATATTATGAAATGATGCATTTTGTCCAATTTGTTATTGTTTTCCCTAGCAGTGAGCTTTAGACAGTTGGTATGCCTAGCCAGAATGGTGTCAGAAGCAGAGTTGTTTTTAGATGAATGTTTAGTTTTAAAGGACATGTTGTTGAATAGGGGCTACCCCCTTGAATTTCTTGAAGAAATTTTCCAGGAGGTGTACCAAAAAAGAAACAACTTGACATACAGGACCCTTTTAGGGACTGGTACAGTGGTTTCTACACTGTGTGCAGTTAAAGATACTAAATTTATTAAATGTGTTATCACCTACAGCCAGGAGGGTAGAAGTGTACAACAGGTGTTGGAATCTAATTGGAAAATCTTGCAAGTGGGAGGGTTTGGTATGGCTAAATTTGGGCCAGGACCCATAATAACTTTTAGGAGGGACATAAACATTAAGAATTATTTGGAATACCCTAGAACTAGTAGTTGTAAAACAAATAGATCCCACAGTATGTTACAGTGTGGTAGATGTTCAAGCTGCCCATTCATCTACGAGGAGAAATTTGTAAATGTTAATTGGGTATGGGAAAATTAGGTGCCCCTTCAGATGTAATTGTAGAACGGAAAACAATTGGTCTATGTTGATTGTTGTAACAATTGCCCCTCATTCTATATAGGTAAAACAGAAAGGGCGCTTAAAGGTAGGATATATGTGGACTTGAGGAAAATTAAAAGGAAGGATACTATGCCTATGGAGGCATATTCAAGAAAATATTGATCATGCCTTTAGTTTATTTATTATATTTTTTATGCAGTTGGATCATAGAGGAGGGCCAGCCATGGAAGGTCCAACTTGAATGTAAAGAGGCAGAGTGACAGATTTAAAATGAGTGCCACTGACCCAAGTGGCGTTAATGACTCTGTCTCCCTTTCCTGTGTTTTGAACTTAAAGGCATTAAGATTGTTTTGAACTTAAAGGCATTAAGATATTAGTATCATACATTACCTGTTAGTGAGTTGACATGGGTAATGTTGTTGTATTTGATATTCAAAGGATATTTAAAGTTTTTATTTGATTTTTTCAAGAGGGTTTTATTATTCATTCCCTTCAATTTTAGGTTTAATATAAAATAACCTTTTAGGATTTACATGCTTGGTAAACCAGTTTCTCAGGCTTCAAAGGAAGATGCAATCACTTATAGCAGAGAGAACTTACTGGAAATCAAGGAATTAACCTTGTTATGCAACTGGATGGTTAGCCTGTTTGCGGAGTCTGAAAGGCCTTACAACAACTTCCACACTCAACAAGTTGGTCTGTCACTGCATGGCTCGAAATGCCTAAAACCGCTATTAATAGCTTCTACAATATACTGGAAAAGGACCAAGAGGAAAATATGTGAGAGAACCAGGAAAAGAGGAATGCGGGCTATAATCACTGCTAGACTGAAAGCAAATCCTTTCAGGCCTGCACTGCCATGCTTCTATCAAATGTGTGCTCTCTGGGAAATGGAATACATAAAGCTGGAAATGGCATCTCAAAATAAAATGAGAAATACTTGTGTATTTATGTTTACAGAGACTTAGCTACATAATAACATTAATGACATTGCAGTACAACTGGAAGGGCTGTCACTGTTTCGTGCAGATAGAGACCGTGCACTCAATAGGAAGTCTAGAGGAGGGGAGTCTGCTTGTATGTAAATAACAAGCGGAGCAGAAACTGTGACACTGTACTGAGCCACTGCTCTACAGAGTTCCTAGCAGTGACGTGCAGACCCTTTTATATTCCCAGAGAGTTCAGTGGCATCATTATGATAGCAGGACCATAGGAGGTCATTATTAGGCTAATGACCTTGGGGCCCTTACAAGCCTAGCCAAGTTTTACCCTTATTTACATGATCAGCGCCTATCACCCCTGTCCAAGAGGGACATATGTAGAACCCCTGGGGTGAACTTATGGTTTCCCATCCAGTCGTACAGATTACGTTTAAAGAGGACCAGTGAGGTGCTCTGCTTAACATGAAACAGGAATCTGTTCTGAAGGTGTGATAACCTCTGGGAGGCAGGGAGGCAAATCTGTCCATCCAGCAGGTTCTGTTAATGTCACATACCAGGTTAACGCCATTAGAGCGAGTAACCAGTATACCATTTGACTTGCGGATATGCACCATTTCCAATGAATCAGGGTCAAAGCTTGCCTTGTATGCAAGGCAGAGATCGCCTGTGAGCAGTCTGTATGAAACAAAATAAAGTAACAGTGATTTCAGACGGTACTCCTTGTGAGGAACCTTTGTGGTCTTTCCAATTGCTGCACGTGCTTGGAAAGGTACATACCAAAAGAGTCATTATACTCCATTATTGGCCTGATGAGGGAAGAGTACAGCAAGGTTATAACTTTTTCTCTGGAGGCAGTGCCCTTACTTTTTGAGATGAGCAACATCAGGAACATCACTCCTACCGAAAGGGATGATCATACATTTTTTGCATTGAGTTTAAGGCCACGACTTTGGCACCAGTCATTTGTTTGTGTAAGACCCTCTTGTAGAATGCTGACATCATTTGGAGATTCTGTGACCACTCCCAGTTTGCAGTCATCAGCAAACTTTGTTAGCCACATACCTTTAGTTTTAGCTTGCACTTCAGAGAAATAGGATTCCAAATTGTAGAGGTCCCAGGACTGAACCCTGTGGAACACCACTGGTTACAGGTCTGCTTTTGGAGGTGGATTCCCCTATTTTGGCTGTATGGTTCTATCAGTGAGCTAATTAGTGACCCATCTAATGATATATGGGTCGATACTTAGCTGGGTGAGTTTATCAGTTATGCCTGAGTGGGGGATAGTGTCAAAAGCCTTGGCTAAGTCTGGGTAGGCTGTGTGCATAGATTTCCCCTCATTGAGGGCCTTGGAGACTGTCTTGAAGTCCACCAGCTTTAACAGGCACGATCTCTATTTGATAAATCAAAATTGAGTAGGATCAAGTGTTTGGCGGTTACCAATGTCTTTGTTGATAAGGTGAATGATGATTCTGTCTCCATGGCTTTGCAGATAAGGCTAGTCAGGCTAATATGGCTGTAGTTCCCAGGGTCAGTGGAAGCACCACCTTTGTGCAAGGGGGTAACGGTGGCCTTTTTCCATTCATCTGGGATGAAGCCAGTGCTTAGACTGTGATTGAAAAGAGGACCCAATGGCATTGCTAATTCTTGTTTGAGCCCTTGTATGATACAGGGTAGAAGACAGGTGGTAGGGATGTCTTGTGATAAGTACTGAGGGGAAGGGAAAGTGACTTTTTCACAGAACCAGTCTGCTAACAGGTTAGCATTATCCACAGGCTTGGTATATGTGGTATTATTAACTACCAGTTCAGCACAAATCTGACCCTTTCCTTTTAGGTTATAGACATAACTAAAGAACATCTTAGGGCTGTCCTTAGTTGAGAAAGCTAGTTTGGATTTATAGTTAGCATTGGAGGACTTCACAGAGAGTCTTATTTGCTTGTTTAAACTGAGGAGGGAGTGTTTCCAGTTTGGGGCTCACTCCCTCTTACTCTTGGACAGCAATTTCTTCATCTTATTGTAAAGCATATTAATGGCAGTTGTCTATCAGACAGGTTTGCTCTTCCTCTAGTAGCTTGTTTTAGCTGTATCAGGTATGGCTGCATCAATACAGTTGTTCAGGTGTTTGTTTAGAGCATTTTTGTAGAACTCAGCATAGTTGCCAGTTCCGTCTGAGGGAGGAGGTGCAGTGAAGCTATTTATACCATCCTGTAAGAGGTTATTTGTTTTGGAAAAGTTTTTTAGTTTTGTTTGTGCTATTGGCGGGGTGTCAGGTGTCATAGTAACTTTGAGTGAGAATGATTTGTGGTCAGATCTCACCAGAGAAGACCTCACAATGGGAGTGCTACAGTGGTACCCTACATTGGTAAGCACCACATCCAGGATGTTGGCACCCCTTGTGGGGGTATCAACTAGCTGGTCCAAGGCTTTTGAGTTAATAAGTCGAGGAACCTTTGCCCAAGTGAGTTTCTGCATGATTAATTTCCCCATTCTGAACATGTGGAAGGAGGTGTAGCCCCAATATGGTTTGGGTGCTGTCCACAGCATTGAGCCAGGTCTCTGTCGCTGCACAAACGTCTGTGTCTCACAAGGTGAAGACTACTTCCAGTGAATGCAGTTTTGTGTTAAGACTCCTAGCATTTATCAGCAAAACCTTGAGGTTGTTCTTAGATGGATTTCTTACCTTGAGAATTTTGTCTTTGAGACACTTCGTAAAAAAAGGCACCATGGGGTTGGCAAGAGCCTTGTCCAGTAGCCAAAATACCAGGAGTGAGAGATGAAGACCATTTCTGGCACAGCATCGAGATCTGTTGATCATGTCATGCCAGTCTGACAGGTACTGTATCCGCTTGGAATGGCACCAGAAACTAAGCCAATTATTGTATATACCACCAAGTGCAAACACTAGTGAAGCTCTGACTACACTGTATAACTCAGTTTGTGACCTAGAGAATAAAAACCCAGATTTTGCACACATCATTGCAGGAGATTTCAAACAGAGTTGAAGTTAGTATTATCTCATTACTACCAATATGTGGGACATTCTACAATGGGGAATAACACCTTGGACAAAGTATATACCAGTATTAAGTTGACATATAAAGCTGTGTGATATCCGCATTTTGGTGAGTCTGACCACTTTACCATTATGTTAATGCCAGTATATAAAACAGCATTAATCAGGGAAAAGCCCACTATGAGGCAAGTCAAGGTATGGCCAAAAGGTGCAATCACAGCAATCCAAGATTGCTTCGAGATCACAAACTGGAACATATTTAAAGAGGCTGCTACAGTTGACCAACAGGTTATCTTGGATGAATACACAGAAACAGTGGCGGCATATATATCTAAATGCATAGAAGCCGTGGCAATGAATAAAAACATCATCATAAGAGCAAACCAAAAACATGGCTAGCAGGCAAGTATACGAGCTTGTAAAAAAAAGCAATGTGGCATTCAAGATAAATCACAAAGATGCTGTTAGGGTGACAATGGCATATCTAAAGAGAGGGATAAGGGAGGCAAAGAGTGCATATGGAAAGAAAGTACAAAAACATTTCACTGACATGAGGGACTCCAGGACTATGTGGCAGGGCATAAAAGCCATATCCGAATACAAACCAGCATCCGCTCAATGTGAGGAGAGCACAGAATTCTTGGATAGGCTGAACACCTTCTAAAGCAGATTTGAGGAGCAGAACTGCTCCAAGGCAATGTTACTCCCCATAGAAGAAGGTGACCCTGTGTCAAGTGAATCTAAGAAAGGCTGCCGGGCAGGGCAACATCTTGGGTAAGGTGTTAAAGGACTGTGCTGAACAACTAAGGACCGTACTGATGGAAATATTTAATATCTACCTAAAATTGCTGACAAGGGAAGGCACCCAAGTGCTTTAAAAATACAAACGTTAACTACTGCCGAAGAAAGACACTCCCTCTAGCCTTAATGATTATAGATGTTCTTTGTGTTTCACTGTTGCAGTCATTACATATGGGTAATCTACTGGCAGGTTGCCCTCAGTCGGCCTGAGTAACAAAGCCTTGGCTCCTGCATCGGTTGCTGTCTCTTCTTCTATGACGTCAGGTCGTCAGGGGTATAAAATATGCAGTCGACGCCATTTTAATTGGTCTTTCTTGCCGCGCAGTGCCCGAAGCAGTTCGCAAGTGCCGGTCAGCTGACTCCTGAAATTTTTGTTTTCGAGTTTTAGAACCGAAGTCTTCAACCTAAAGCTAAGTATCCTGTTGGGGAAACTTTTTCTTGCTCCTTCCGATGTCAGTAAAAGTTAATAGTTGTATTACTTATGGGAAGCAAATACCTCATAAGGACTTTTCATTTGTACTGTATTCCTTGCCTAGGCCCTGACCACAGCGTGCCTTGCTGTTGGTTTTGTGCTAAATTTAATCAATGCGCTATTAAGTGTCGATATATTTTAGCTTCTCATTATTGTGGCTCAAGATTTAACTATCCAGTAATGTCGACGGTTAGCAATCCGACTACCAGAATTCATAAAAAACGCAAAGAAAAGACAAGAGACAGACCGTCGAGGTCCAAAACCGATGAGGAATCTTTTCCTAAGCCAGTCACCAGTTCTCACTCCACTGCAGAGGCCATCTTTGTTGCACTGCATCTCACAGTGGCAAATGCCTAGAAGATTAGGGCAGCTATGGCAGAATGCTGTTTATTGATTTCAGTTTAGCAATCAGTGCAGTTATCCCAGAACAGCTAATAGAAAAATGTGTCCACCTAGGTGTTAATAACCACATATGCATCTGGATCATGGACTCTCTGACTGGAAGACCCCAAAGACTATATATGGGCAAGAACTCCTCAAAGAGCATCACTGTCAACACAGGAGTATCTCAGGGCTGTGTTCTAAGCACGCTACTGTTTACTCTCCTGACCTACGACTGTAAAACCGTAACACCAACCACATCATTAAGTTTGCGGATGACACTACAGTTGTGGGCCTCATCAGCAAAAGAGAAGAAAAAACTTACAGGGAAGAAGTGAGCGCTCTGACTGGTGTGCCAGGTATAATCTTGATATCAGTGTCAGCAAAACCAAGGAGATCATAATATACTTCAGGAGAGTAAAACCATCTTACTGTCCTCTCATGATAAATGGGGAGCTAGTGGAAAGGGTAAAGAACACAAAAGTCCTACATAGCAGAGGATCTTTCTTTGTCAACCAATACCAGTTGCATAGTAAAGAAGGCCCATCAACGCCTACACTTACTGAGGAGATTGAAGAAAGCAAGCAGACCTCACTCCATCCTCTCCACCTTCTACAGGGGTACCACAGGAAGTATCCTAACATGCAACTTCACAGTGTGGTACGGGAGCTGTTCAGCTACAGATCAGAAAGCCCTACAAAAGATGGTTAGAGTTGCCTAGAAAACAACGGGATCCAAACTTCCAGAGATAAAGGATCTATACATGACACATTGTTACAACAGAGCAACAAAAATAACAAGTGATCCTAAATACCCTGCTTTTGAGTTGTTTCAGACCTGTCGTCTGGCAGAAGATACAGCAGTGTACGCTGTAAAATGACCAGGTTCAAGAACATTTTTTTCCTCAAGCAGTTAGACTCTTGAACTTGTATTAATCTCAGGGATGTGAGATGCTGACAAGTCTTGTGATAACCAAACAATAGTTTAATAACAATAAGACAACATAATCAATTTACCAGTTTACAAGAAAATCATGTGCAATACAATTGCTAGATAGTCTCATCTAGATATTGTCATAATTTAAAGAACATGAGAGTTACATTGTGCGATAAGTACAGGTGCAATAAGGAACCAATCAGCTGCCGCAGTGGTATACAGAATAATTGTAGTAACCGGTACTAATGTAAATGTCTAAGAGAAAGGTTAATGTTAGGTCTGATACATGTGTAACTGTATGTATATGTCTCTTCTAAAAATGTGTAGTTGCATGTATGTTGTCTTTTTTTTTTCAAATGTAGTATTTTATTTCTTTTAAATCATAAAAGCACGTTTTTACAAACTTAACAGAGGAAAAAGAAAAAAATGAAAATATGCGTAGTGAAAGTATGTTAGTGTACAAAAATACAAAAAATGATTTTGAAATACACAGAAATATCACAGCTAAATATTTATGAGCCTGTCTCAAATAGTGGGGATCTTGATTTGTACAGTTATAGTTATAAAAATGAAGCCGAGTCATAGATGCAAAATATTTTTATTTATTTATTTATTTTATTTTACATTTGTTGACCGGGCTAGTCCAACTGGATATATGTCCATTTTCAGTAGAGGCCCGGGGAGAAAAGCTCCATTAGTTATACACTTTCACAAAAAGGCATAAAAGGTTACATGAGAAACCTAGCAAGTAAAACAGATAAAAAATAAATTTCTAAATTTTTTTTTTTTTTTTTTTTTATATGTACAATTTAGTGTCACCTTAAATAGTCACTGGTACTTGGATAAGGAATATGACGTGAAAGATGTTGTTTGTCTTTCGGCTTTTCCCGCTTAGGTGTCACCACAGCGGAACTCCGGTCTGCTAATGACTGGCAGTAGATTTTCACGGCGCAGAGTTGCCAGCTCGACACCCAACCTTCATCGAAGGCAGGCCCATTCACGCATGTCTTTTCGGAATGCCACTCAACCCGTGGGGAGGACATGCAGACTCCACACAGAAAGCACTCCCTGCACTCCAGCCGAGAATCGAATGGGAGAACCTCTTGCTGTGAGACAACAACATTACTGCTGCACCACCCCGGCATGAAAGATTTACTCGCAAACATTTTATAAAATACACTGAATCCTTGGGATAATCTGTTTACTTATGTCTTAATGAAGTTTGTGTTTATCTTATAACTTTGTAATCTGAAGTTGTTAATCTTCTTCCATTCATCACTGATGGGTACGGTTCCGAACCCTCGGAACCGAGTCGGCCAAATGCCTAGCTAGTGTACACCAAACTCTCGAGCCACGCTACTACCCACAATGCCCTTCATCCCATACCTCAGATCTCATTTGCTGTGCAGCCATATAGCAGCATTTTCACCGAGCTCTCCAGCTAAGTAGTTTTGAATTATTCAAAAGTGTATTTCTTCCAAAAAGTTTTCTTGTAGTGTCTTCTTATAGTCTAGCTCTACCCACAGGTATTCCTTTTCTTACCATTGTTGGTATTTTCTTGCCTTTTTCTTTACTTTTACCACCCTTGTGGTAACTCTTCATACCATTGCTGGTAGTCTGGCCCTTCTTTCTTTCTTTCTTTCTTTCTTTCTTTCTTTCTTTCTCTGTTTGAGCGAGTGTTAGTATGTCTGAGAAAAAGGGTACTTCTGGTTTTAAACATTGCACATCATGCTGTGGTAAATTACCTAACAGTGACTCGCATTTTAAATGCATTTATTGTCTGGCCATTTCGCATCTGTCTGCGACTCCCCCATGTGATATTTGTGCGAGTTTTAGCCAACGGACTTTGAATGAATGGTGCAACAAGTTGATTTTGAAAGGATTGCTTTCCTATTCTTTCTCTGAGGCTATTTCTGTGGAGGTCTCAACCCCTCCAGGCAAAGATAAGAAGCATCCTCGCTCTGATCCTTCTTCACTGGCTGGTGAGATGGGCAAAAATCATCCATCTAAGACTGGTAGATCTTTCTCCGAGCATCGACTTGCTGTCTCGGTGCCACCGATTTCGGAATCCTAGCACAATTTCTGGGAAATCTGAATTGGTGCCGGGCTCGACAACGACGACTACTGAACTGATCGTTTCTTCATTTCCGACCAGTCTGGTTCAGGACACTTCGTCACCGACCTCGCCTTTACAGCCTCCGGCTCCAACGACCTCGGATACGATTTTGACTATTACCCTGATTGTGACTTCGGCTCAGAGTTCCCTGTCGGTGTCGACTTTACCGTTTACGCAATTCAAATCAGAATCCTCGGCTCCGTTGATTTCATTACCACGGACCAGCTGTTCGTCTTCTGTGGACCCGTTTGCCGGGCAACCCTACAGTCCTTTTCTGGATCGGCCTGAATCCCCTTCCGGGATATCGATTAGGTCTGCCATGAGCGTGTCCGAAATAGACATTGTCCGTCTCGTGGATCAGGTATTGACTGCAAGAGGAATCTCTAGACCCTGTTCTGCTCCGGGTGTTGGGATTTTTCCTCCTTCGACTCCTTTGTATTCTCCTGATGGGGATCTTTTGGTCTGAAGGCCCTTGCTTTTAATGGGACCCCTTCCTTCAGCACCGATTGCTTTGATGCCTGAAGCATCTAAGTCCTGGTGGGCTTCAGTTCTGACGACAGCTCACCTTACTCAATCCCTTGCTTCAGGGGTGGAATATTCGGTTCCGGCTCTGGCACCAGCACCCTTCTCTGTTCCCATCTCGGATCTGAAAGTTATTTCCGCACTGAACCCTTCTCAAACATCAGTGTTGAAGGTGGACCATTCGGAGCGGGGTGTGACCCCGGTTCCAATTCAGTCCTCTTCGGTTCCGAGTTCCCATCCGTCTTCGGGTGGGCCTGCCTTCCGGATTATGGAGAGGGCGCTGGCGGCTAACAATCCTCCTCCAGCAGCTCTCCCTTTGGTTTCCCCCATTACTCAGCCATCGCCAGCCCTCGGCAGGGGACCACTAATCCAAAGCACCCTCCCTTTCCGAGGCTTCTTCGGACATTCCCATCAAAGAGCCTCCTGGGAAGAGGGTGTGCAAAAGAAAACATATAGACTTACCTGAAGAGTCCCTTACTGAGGATGCAGGTTACGATGATGGAGAAGGTTTTCCTAGATCACCCCCTGACAATGTTTCCTTTGGGGACATCTTGGAGATTTTGAGTTTGAGGAGTGACTGGAAATCTTCCACCCCTTCCCCGGAGGAATCCTTATTCTTACAAGCTTTCCGTTCCCGGCCCACTACTTCCTGGGTGACCCCTCCTGCAGATGAGTTGGTCAAATTCATCGTGCAGCGAGCGTGGAAGAGCCCGAATTCAGTAGAAGCTATCAGACAAGGTACTTTCTTCTCCAGAGGATCAACCCCATTGGTCGAAAGGCTTGCCAGTAGACCCTGTGTTGGTGGTGGTGGTGGCCATGAAGAAGGACTTGGCAGAAGAGAGTCTGGCTGTTCACCCGTCCAGCAGGGAGTCCTGGGCGGTGGACAGGCTAGGGAAGTGAGTCTTTGCTGCAGCGACCCTTGCCGTGCATTCGCTGAATTTCTTGGCACATTTTACGAGACTCCAGAGAGATCTTATCTCCGAACTCTCTGGTAGCCTTGCGGGTCAAGTGTCTGATGGAGCACGTGACAGAGTGACCTCCCAACTTGCCACCCTTGAAGCGGTTTCGAATTTCTCAATGAGGTTGCTCTCACATGCAACCGAAGGAGCAGCTAGAGCAGCAGGTGCTGGCGTTGTTGTCCGACGTCATGCCTGGATGCGCATTTCTGACCTACCGGATTCCTTCAAGTCTTCCTTTTTGAACACCCCTATTGAACCCTCCACGCTCTTTTGTTCTAAGGTCAAGGATACTTTGGTCAGGTGCCAGCAGGACGGAAAAACCTTGTCTGCCGTGGGCCTACGCTTCTCCAAACCTCAGCGTTCTTTCTCCAGGAATCAGAGGAGTGGGAAGTTGTGGCACAAGAAGTCGCATGGTTTCCTTCGTGACGCACATGGCTAGGACTCCTCCAGAGGCAGAGGAGGGGCTGACGGTGGAAGAAGTCCCTTTAGGGGCAGAGGGGGTTACCGGAATCAGGGCTCCAGAGATTCTTTCTCTGGTAGGCCCTAACATCGCTCCTGAAGCATTGCCCGATTGCTTTCATTTGGAAGCAGTCGGGGTGCATTTCTCTCTGCACCAAGCAGCCTGGTCCTCCATTACCAACGATCTATGAGTGCAGAGAATTATCACCAGAGGCTATCACTCACATTCCCCTCAAATCCTTTCCAAGACCTCAATTCTCCCTTCCCTACATTCCACCCAGTCAAAGGGAGGAGGCAGCTTCCGAAATCAAGAAGCTTCTTCTAAAGCGAGTCATCCAAAAGGTCCCCCCAGATCAGTTAAGATCAGGGTTCTACTCCAGACTCTTTTTGGTGCCAAAAAAGGTGGGGGACTGGAGGACCATTCTGGATCTCAGTTATTTGAATGAGTCAGTTATACAGACCAAGTTCCGCATGGTCACTATTCAATCCATCCTTCCATGTCTTCAGGAGGGTGTGTGGATGTGCTTTCTAGATCTCCGGGATGCGTATTACCACATCAAAATGGACAAATGCTCCAGGAGGCTTTTGCGCTTCTGGCTGGGAGCCAATCATTTTCAATTCAGAGCCCTGCCTTTCAGTCTCTCGACGGCCCTCCAGAGTGTTCACGAAATGTCTAGCAGTGGTGACAGCTCTCTTGAGACTTCACGGATTCCAGGTGTTTCCTTATCTGGACGATTGGCTCCTCTCCACCCCCACCGAGCATCTACTGACCAAGGCCCTGCAACACACTCTGTCTCTGGCGGAGTCTCTGTATATTACTATCATTTGGGAAAAATCAAACCTTCAGCCCTCACAACAGTTGGAATTCATAGGGGCTATGTTCAACACTCAACTTGGTCTAATATCCCTTCCTCATCACAGTCTCTTAAAAAATGCAAGTGATACTCGACTGCAGGAAAGTGTCAGCAAGGGCAGTTCTGCAGGCTCTGGGTTCCATGGCGGCAGCCATTCCCATTGTTCTGTTGGCCAGGCTTCATATGCGCCTGTTACAGTGGCTTCTTCAAACTTAATGGATACACAATCATCATCCCTTGAACGTACTAATCCTCATCACTGACCTTTGCAAGCAGGATATCCTCTGGTGGATGAAAATGGATGAAAGTCTGTGGTGTCGCCCCTTTCAACCTTTTCACCCCAGCACCATGGTGACTATGGACACTTCCCTGATTGGGTGGGGGTCCATTTTCAGGGAAGATCTGTTCAAGGCATGTGGTCTCCTCTAGAAGTCGACTTACACATCAACATTCTAGAGCTCAGAGCTGTGTTGCTGGTGTTACAAGCTCTCCACCCTCTTCTTCCTCTTGGACCGATTGCTATCCAGTCTGACAGCATCTGTGGTCTGGTACATCAACAAGCAGGGAGGGACCAGATCTTACCCCCTATGCCGCAAAGCCATGAGAATTTGGCAGTGGACGATAGCTACAACCGTTTCCTTATTGCTACACACATCCCGGGGAGTTCCAACGTGATTGCGGACAGGCTGAGCAGATGCATTCTGCTTCCTCACGAATGGTTTCTCAACCCAGAAGTGGTGGAGGAAGTTTATAGCTGCTGGGGCTGGCCTTGCTGCGATCTGTTTGCCTCCCCCTCCAATGCGAAGTGCAGCAGCTACTTTGCCCTTTTTCCTCCACAGGGGGAGTCCCCGACAGATGCTCTGACGTTCGATTGGCCCATGGGTCTCCTGTACGCTTTTCCTCCCATTCCCTTGATACCGTTGGTATTAAGGAAAGCTACTCGTTTGAGAAGCAGAATGATTCTCATTGCCCCATTCTGGGCTCGTCAGGTTTGGTTCCCCTTTCTTCAGCCACACCTGCTCCAACCCCCTTGGATTCTAGACTTCCATCAGGATCTCATCTCTCACCTTCAAGGGTTGTCGTCGCCAAATCTGGCCATTCTCAACTGACAGCTTGGTTGCTCCAATTCCGTTAGTAGCCAGGCTTGAGTCACTTTCTTCTCTGGTACAGAATATTATTTTGGCCTCCCACAAACCTTCTACCAGAAAACTTTATAAAAATAAGTGGAAATGTTTTTCCTTGTGGGCACAAGAGCTGTCTCTAGATTCTGTTTCTGTTCCAGTAGCTACGGTTCTTCAATACCTGACCGAGCTTTTCCTTAATGGGTCTTCTGCATCCACGATTCGGGTGCATCTAGCTGCCATCTCCTTTTTCCATGATGGTTCAGACGGAATTCCTGTTATTTCTTCCCGTCTGTGTAAGACTTTCTTGAAGGGGATTTTTCATTCTAGACCTCCCATTAGGCAACCTGTAGAATCATGGAATCTGTCGAGGGTGCTTCAAACTTTGACTCTATCTCCGTTCGAGCCGGCTGCAGCCTGTGATGTGAAGTTTCTGTCCTTGAAGACCTTGTTTCTGGTGGCGGTTACTTCAGCCAGACGTGTATCAGAGCTGCAGGCATTATGCATTAAAAGTCCTTATTTGATCACTTTGCACCAATCCCACTTTCTTACCCAAGGTGGTTTCGGAATTCTCTATTAATCAGCCCATTGAGTTGCCCGTGTTTTTCCCTAATTATACCAACAAGGGGAATACTGTCGCCATTCCTTGGATGTCCACAGACAGTTGCGGTTTTATTTGGACAGGACAAAGTCTTTTCAAAAGTCAGATCAGCTTTTTGTTGCCTTTGTGGGCTCAAGAAAGGGATCGGCAGTGTCTAAGTTTACCTTGTCTAAATGGCTTAGGGATTGCATCTCCTTTGTTTATTCTCTGGAGGAGGAATCAGCTCCTGGCCGCATTAAACCTCCTTCTACTAGAGTGTGGCCGCTTCTGTCACCTTTCATGCTAGGGCTTCCATGGATGATATTTGTGCAGCTGCCACCTGGGCTAAACCACATACCTTTATCAAGCATTACAAATTAGATCTGATCTCCAGGGGTAGAGCTGCCTTTGGTTCTATGGTTCTCCGAAATGTTCTTCCATGAGGGCCACCCAAATTCTGTAGTAGCTTAGGGACTCAGTCCCATCAGTGAGGAATGGAAGAAGATTAACAACTTCAGATAAAGAAGTTATGTCTTTCCATAATGTTCCATCTGAGTTGTTGATCTTCTTCCATTCATCACACCCTCCCACCTTCCCCCTCCAAGGCTCCTGTCGGATCTTTGGGTCGTTTTGGTGTGTTATTGTGTTTGCGCAGAAATGGCCTCTGCTGCTATTTCTTTTTTTGTTCTTGTTTCTTGTAGATTTTTTATATATATATATATATATATATATATATATATATATATATATATATTATATATACATATATATATATATATATGTTGCTACTGTGGTTCTGCAAACTAGATCTGAGGTATGGGATGAAGGGCATTGTGGGTAGTAGCATGGCTTGAATGTTTGATGTACGCTAGCTTGGCATTTGGCCGACTCTGTTCCGAGGGTTCGGAACCATACTCTTCTTTGATGAATGGAAGAAGATCAACAACTCGGATGGAACGTTATGGTAAGACATAATTATTTTTATTTATTCCTGTACTGGGATACATTTTGTGTAGTTTTAATCCTCTAATATGTAGTTTAGTAATAGATCCCAGCATTTCTGGAAGTGAGACTGTTTATTCTTACTGTTGGCTATTAACTTGTGTGAGGATATGTATTGTATTGCCATATTTTTAAATCTGTTCCACATTATTTTATTTTAGTACAGTAAAGCCAATTTTGGGTTGCGTATAATTTGATTAAAGCAAAAAAATAGTGATTAACTTGTGTTTATTTAATGTAGGTAATTTCTGAGTTGTAATATGTAGGATAGCAAATTCCCATGAAAGCATTTTTTTCATAACCCATTTTCTCAAGCTTTACTTATAGTGCACACCATAGTTTATATACTAGTTTACAACTTCAAAACACATGGTGTATCTCCAATTACCGAGGGGCAGAATGGACAGTAGGGTGAAAAGTTTTGTATTAATTGACATGGGTGTGAGAAATTATTGTTTATCTTAAGTTGAGTGTAAATTAATTTTTTCAAAGGAATGCATTTAATTGTACTCGGTATTGCTTGTAATGCTTGCTCTGAAGTGATACTTTGATTTTGTTTATACCAATAATTAGAGCGTAATAGGGAAGATTGATGTTTATTTGAGGATATTAATTTATAAACTTTTGACAACATTTTTTCTTTATACATTAGGTTTTTAAAATTAACTCTCCCAATGCAATTTTTGTTTCATTTACTTGAATCTTACAAGATGTTCTTCATCTCACATTTTTATCTGACCATGTTAAGACAAGGATTTTGGATGCTCCTTTGGTCTGATGATGTGTTGTTTTTGGTTCACCTGTCAGTCTCAGTCTTGAAAATGGAGAAAGAGGCTAGTAAGTCTATGCAGGTTTTTGATTTTTTACAGTTCAGTTTAGTCGAAGTAGTAGTGCTAGCAGAGCTCAAGAGTTCTTTCAGACCTAGAACAGGAGTTCACCTGCACACAGGGGCAGGGAGGGCAGGGGCCAGTCTTCTAAGTAAAGCTACAATGACTCCTAGCTTTTTTTTGCAGATCCTTCCTTCCTGCCAAGCTTTGGGAGAGGAAGGAAGGTTGCCTCTTCAGGAAAAATTGATGTTTGATTACCCAAGTATTGGATATATGGGATATTATTAGTTTAGGTATTTTTTTTTCTTGCCTCCTGCCGCCTCCTTTCAAAGGCATGCCGGACGTCCCTCTCAGCAGGCTCACAAGCAAATGCTTCAAATGAGAATATAAGACCCCCGTAGAAGGCTCCTACTCTGCTTGGGGATCTCGAATTTTGTGTTGAAAAAACTCACTCTACAACTTGAGCCCTTGCACAGCATCTGCAGGAAATATTTATCATGAATGAAGACTTTTTTTTGCCAATTATTGCCTCTGTGAGAGGAAATTACAGGCCCCAGGCCCTTATGGCAGTTGAGCCTTTTTTCCATTTAAAGGATAGGGTGTCTTTCTTTGCCTGCCTTTCTTTATTGCCTATTGGGTGGTTAGTAGTGTGGCTTTAAACCAAACTATTTGCCTGCTTTTTTTATTTATACCAAAATAAAGGGAAAGGATTTTGCACACTTTTTGTATACACAGACAGTTTATTGGCTTGTTGAGCAGAGACCAAAGGGTTCAGGCAGTCTCAGCAGTTGTTTTTTGTTTGTTTTGCTTTGGGTTCTCAGGGCAAACCTGTTTACAAACCATTTCTATGTGGAGGGGTTTGGTTTGCTATTTCTTATTCATTTCATCCCATCATGGAGAGAGCATTCAGGGTAAGGCAGCCCACCACACAGGGCTACTGCCACTTCCAGCTTTTTTTGGGGGTGGCTACTAAGATATTTTGGGAGCTTGGCTACTAAGTTCAGTGCATATACTTTCTCTAAGCATTACCACCTTCCACTTTACTCTAAATCTGGGGCTGGATTTGCTACTTACAGGGCATTTTAGCAGCTCCTTTATATTTTTAGTATGCTCCTTAGCCTTACCTGTGCTTTGGGATTCTACCCTTATGTAGGATGACTTGAAGATAGCAGTGAATGAAGTACAGTTTGTACCTACCATAAATGTAGATGTTCACTGTTGTTGAAGGTGGTGGTGTGGTTTTGTATTGTACATATTGTATATATGGTTATGCCGGGGGGGGTTTGTTTTTTTTGGTTTTTGGCTTTTGCCTTTTTTCTTGTTAGGGCCTTCTGACATCTGGAAAGACTGGACTACCCATATGTAAGGACTGCAGCAATGTGGATCTTCGAACATCTACATTTATGGTAGGTACAAAACTGTACTTTTATTGTATTGATGAGAATTTTAATGATGCTTATTATAGTATATTTTTATGAACATTTAGAGCCTTCCTAGTATTCAGAGTTGAAATATCTTTTGGTTTATAAACGTCCCAAACTGTAGTATGCCTAACCAAAGGATACAGATTCAGATTGATTAGCCTGTTATTGATTTTAAGGTTAGGATTTAGGTGTATAGGTTGAAGTAAAACTAAGTAGGACTCTAGATTTAAAGATGACATTAACCTTCGAAATATGTTAACTTGATTTTTAATCGATTTTTGAAGCTTGATTTTTTTGATATTTTTTTGTTTAATATAGAGAAGTGATTTTAGTTTGATAAGTGTTTTTAAATGCCCAAACCATATCTTAACCCACATTGGAGACCACTCTGTATTATTTGGATTATAATTAGCAATTTGAATAATCTTATTGGCACAACTTATTTCAAGTCCAAGCCCATCTTTCTCTTTGGGTAAAATCACTTTATTCTAGTTGTTTTAGGGTACTAGATAAACTTTGATACTTTTGTATATGTAGAGCGGAGAATTTACATGAGATATTAAAATAGATTGTGTTAAAGTAGAAAGAGAATCCTAGGGAGGATATTCATTTTAGTGATGGCTGTTCTGGATAAAGAAGAAAGACCCATATTTTTCTATCTTTTTATATCTAAAACTGCATTTGTTCATGTATTTCACAAGTTGTTCCCTCATTAATGCTTTTTGAATATGTTGAAAGTTTACTCCTAGGTATTTGAGTGAATAATTTATTTTCATTTCAGAAACTGGACAGTAGTATTCCTTATGTCTTATCAGATTAATTGAGAAAATGTAAGATTTAGCTGGTTTGATTTCAAAATTTGTTATATTTTAAAAGTTTTCAATGTTTTTTAATATGTTATGTAAATCCATATTTGGGAGTTGAAAATAGATGCTTAGATCATCCGCAAAAGCAGTAAATTTTAATGTTATGTTTTGGATTGCTGGTTATGTGGTGGTAGGTTTTTGGCCTATAAATAGTGTTTTGTCTTTTCAGTTCTGAGCATGATGCATGCAATTTCGTTTAGACTTCTGACAGCTGTTTAGTCTGATGAAGTCCCGTTGTTGTATGGGATGAAAGAGCTTATGTTTTGTTAATAAACTTGTTTTTTTGTGAAGTGCTTATGGATTTGTTGCAACATAGTTTAGAGCTAACTTCGGTAGTCTATACATCGCTGGTGTCCTGCAGATTTTTTTCCCCACAGAGTTCATTTTTCTTTGTGGTTTATACTGTCCATACTTGTCATAATTAATTACCTGTACCTGCAGGCTGCTTTTCTTAAAAAGCAGATGCTTGTGGATAAAAAAACAGCTACTGGTACTTGAAATGCACAAAAAGAATTACCATTTTTATGTTTCCATTGCTTTCTCTTTTCTGAAGTCATTTTACTTTAACATTAGCTGTAGCTTAAGCTAAAACATTAAGCTAGATATATCTAGCTTTCTAAAATGGAAGTTTCTTTTTTTGGTCTCCCTCTTGCATGTCATGACCCCCAGTGTCCCATATCCTGGTTGGGTCTACCAGCTAGTCTCCTACTCTTGGATGTCTTTGTTTACAGCTGGTGTGTTTTTTTTTTTTAATATATGCCATACCCACTTCCCTTTCTCAACCCCCTTGCTCTGTGACCACATCCGAGGACAACTCTTCTGTATGGACTATGCCTCTCCTTAGGAAGACTCATCAGCAAGTGCCCTTCCCTCTTGGACAAGCATGCTTTTCCCTCCGTTCTGCTCAGTCAGTTACCAGAGCAGCTAATTGAACTCATGTCAACTGGTGGGGAAGATGTTCTTCGTGTTTCACTGTTGCAGTCATTACATTTGAGTAATCTGCTGGCAAGTTGCTCTCAGTCGGCCTGATTAACAAAGCCTTGGGTCCTTTGTCGGTTGCTGTCCCTTCTTCCATGACGCCAGGTCTTCAGGGGTATAAAACATGCAGCCGACGCCATTACATCAGTCTTTCTTGCCACGCGGTGCCCGAAGCAGAAGCAGTTCACAAGTGGCGGTCAGCCGACTCCTGAAATTTTCGTTTTTGAGTTTCAGAACTGAAGTCTTCAACTAAAAGCTAAGTACCCCATTGGAGAAACTTTTTCTTGCTCCTTACCGATGTCAGTAAAAGTTAATAATTGCATTACTTGTGGGAAGCAAATACCTCATAAGGATTTTCATTTGTACTGTATTCCTTGCCTAGGCCCAGACTACGATGTATCTTGCTGTCAGTTTTGTGCTTTATTTAATCAATGCACTATCCGTCGAAGGTACATTTTTGCTTATAAATATTTTGGTTCTTGGCTTAATTATCCAGATATGACGTCTGTTAGCCCCCCGACTACCGGAAAACTGAAAAACGCAAAGAAAAAGAGACAGGCTGTTGATATCCAAAACTGCCAATGACGCTTCTCCTAAGCCATTCACCAGTTCGCCGGTACTCAGTGAGGCGCTTTCGCAGCCCCTGATACCCGCTGCTTCTGAGTTGCAGGCCTCTGTTGAGACCCATTCGGAGTCCGGTATGCCACGAGATGCTTCACCTATGGAACCCGCAGATGTCTCTACCTTGGATGGGTCCAGAGCCGCTGTGCAGGCACCGGCTTCTGAGGGTGTATTCAGGCCTACAGACTTGCGTTTTAAACTGACTCCACCTCCAGTATTAAGGCCTAAACCTCGATCTATGTCTAAAAAACCGACGCCCAGGCCACACGGTCAGGCCCCTATGCCTAAAAAACAAGTGATCAAAGTGGCTGAAGATTGAATTACTTTAATCAGGGGTAGTCAACCCCCCCCCCCCCAAGATGCCTAGGGCTGAACTTGACTTTGAAACTTCCAAACAGGACCCTGTTTCTTCTGATTCTTCTAATGACCTGGATTTGTCCATGCCTACTTATGAGGACTCTGATGCAGAGGATTCCATTCCCTCTGTTTCTCCCCCTGAGGATTTTTCTTTTGGGGAAACTTTACATACCTTAAGGGAGCATTTCCACTGAGAAAGCCAGGATTTCTCTGAATCTAAAAAGAGGCTTGGGGATTTTTTTCTTCTTCCTCAGCATAGGCTCTTGGCTATACCTCCTGTATTAGACATTGTTGATGATGTGTTTTCGGAATACAGTATGGCCCCTGATTCCTTATCTCCGGCCTAGTAAACCATACAGGTACTACAGGGTTCCTGAGTCCCACAAATTCCTTTTAAAAAATCCTGTTGTGGACCCTGAAACCATTTATCAGCGGCCCAAGGGCATTAAGGCCTCTACTGCTAAAAATCCTACCCCTTCTGATAGAGACTCCAGGGTGCTGGATAGATGGGGTAAAAGGTTTATACTTCTGCACCCTTGGCAATCAGGGCTTTAAACTGTCAATTCATTGCTAAAATATCAACAGCATATCATGGGACTGCTTAAACAGAAAATGATGTTGACTTCTGACTGTGTGGAAAATAAAGATTTACAGGATTTATTGCATTCAGCTGAACAAGTTGGAAAACATACTTTGCAATGTGGTTTTGATTCTTTAGAGGCCTCTTGCAGGGCTGCTGTTACTGGTTCTGTGCTTAGAAGGCATGTTTGGCTTAAGGAGCAATCTCTGCCTGATCATGTTAAAGCAAAACTGTTGCATGCCCCTTTGCAGCAGGACCTCCTGTTTGGCAATAAGGCCGAAGAAGTTCTGAAAAAGATGGAAGATAAAGCTAAATCTATGCAGACTGTGAAATTTTCTTACAAGTACAACCTCCTACATTTAGTAGGCAATGGCCTACTAAGAACTGGTCCTTTCCAGCTCCTTCCAGAGCCACTCAAGCCAAACCCAGACATTCCAAATGGACCAGGTTTCAGTCCCAAGGGACTTTCAGACCTAAGCAATGGGGTGCTTCCACTTCCAAATATGGAAATAACAAGACTCCACCCTATGGTAAACAGTCTCAATGAGTTTCCTTTAAAATTACCAAGCACTTACCTTTTAGCTGCTCCTTTGGGTGGAAAACTGGCTCTTCATGCAAAAAACTGGCAGCTTATAACCCAGGACAAATGGGTTTTAAATATAGTGTTCCAGGGATACAGATTTCATTTCCATACGTTGCCAACTCCAAACAGGTGGCCAGACCTGCCCCCATATCAGTGAGTAGAGGCTCAGAAACAAGTACTTTCCCTCCTAAACATGGGGGCTATTCAGCTAGTACCAGAAGAAGAAAAGGGATAAGGATGTTCTTCATGTTTCACTGTTGCAGTCATTACATTTGGGTAATCTGCTGGCAGGTTGCCCTCAGTCGGCCTGAATAACAAAGTCTTGGGTCCTGTGTCGGTTACTGTCTCCTCCTCCATGACGTCAGGTCATCAGGGGTATAAAACATGCAGCCAGCGCCATTTTATCTAGTCTTTCTTGCCGTGCAGTGCCCAAAGCAGAAGCAGTTCGCAAGTGCTGGTCGGCCGACTCCTGAAATTTTCCCATTCGAGTTTCAGAGCCAAAGTCTTCAAACTAAAGCTAAGTACCCCATTGGGGAAACTTTTTCTTGCTCCTTACTGATGTCAGTAAATTGCATTACTTGTGGGAAGCAAATACCTCATAAGAATTTTCATTTGTACTGTATTCCTTGCCTAGGCCCAGATCATAACATGCCTTGCTGTCGGTTTTGTGCTAGATTTAACCAACGCACTGTTAAGCGTTGGTATATTTTTGCTTCCAAATATTTTGGATCAAGATTTAATTATTCTGAAATATCGCTGTTTACCAATCCGAATACCAGAGTTCACAAAAAGCGCAAAGAAAAAGACAGAGACAGACCGTCGAGGTCCAAAATTGACGAAGCTTCTCCTAAGTCAGTCGCCGGTATTCAGTGAGGTGCTTTCGCAGCCCCTGATACCCGCTACTTTTGAGTCGCAGACCTCTACCGAGACCCATTCGGAGTCCGGTATGCCGCAAGTTTCTCAGAGTATTGAACCCACGGATGTCTCTCCCTTGGATGGGTCTGGAGCCGCTGAGCAGGCACCGGCTTCTGAGGGTGTTTTCAGGCCTCAACATTTCTATATCAAACCCACGCCAGCCTCAAAAACAAGATAAAAAATATTAGGGCCTTAAACTGCCAGTTTCATATGCTTAAATATCAACAGCATGTTGTGGGCTTACTGAAACAGAAAATGATGTTTATTTCTGATTGTCTGGAAAATAAAGAATTACAAGAATTATTGCATTCAGCAGAACAAGTTAGAAAGCATACTTTGCAATGTGGTTTTGATTCCTTGGAGGCCTCTTGCAGGTCCGCAGTTACTGGATCTGTGATTAGAAGGCATGCCTGGCTCAAGGAGCAAAATCTGCCTGATCATGTTAAAGCTAAATTGTTAGATGCCCCCTTTGCAGCATGATACTCTTGTTTGGTAATAAGGCAGAAGAGGTTTTAAAGAAAATGGAAGACAAAGCTAAATCTGTCCAAACTGTAAAAGATTTCTTGCAAGTGCAGCCACACAGGTTCAGTAGGCACTGGCCTAGTAAAAATTGGTCCTTTCCTGTGCCCAGTAGAGCCACTCAAGGCAAATCCAGGTGCTCAAAAGGCTCCATATACCAATCGCAGGGTTCTTACAAGCCAAAGCAATGGGGTGCCTCCACCTCCAAATCTGGAGGAAACAAAACACAACCCTACAGTAAACAGTATCAATGACTTCCCTCTACCTCCACCAAGCACTTATCTTTTGGCAGCCCCCTTGGGAGGAAAAATAGCACTTCATGCTCGAAATTGTCAATTACCCAGGACAAGTGGGTATTAAACATAGTATCCCAAGGGTACAGATTTCATTTCCATACTTTGCCAATTCCAAACAGTTGGCCAGATCTGCCACAAAATCAGTGGGCAGAGGCTCAGAAACAAGTTATGTCCCTCATGGGATATGGGGGCTCTTCATCCAGTACCAGAAAAGGAAAAAGGACAAGGGTTTTATTCAAGACTTTTCCTGGTACCCAGAAAAGACAATGGCAGGTGTCCAGTACTGGACTTATTGATTTTGAACACGTTCCTGGATATTCCAAAATTCAAAATGTTGACTTTACACCAGCTACTGCCGATGCTGGGCAGGAACGCTTGGTTAGTGACTCTAGAGGCATACCTGCATATCCCAGTTAGGGAATCATGCAGAAGATACTTCCGCTTCAAGGCAGGTTTTTTACATTACCAATTCTCTGCACTGCCCTTTGGCTTATCTACTGCGCCCAGGGTCTTTAAAAAGTGCCTGGCACCAGTAATTGCATTCTGCAGACAAAGAAGCATACACATGTATCCTTATCTGGACGACTGTCTCATTCAAGCAGAGAGCAAGGACACTCTTCTTCAACATCTGACGTTAGTAAAAAGGCTTCTAACATGCCTAGGGTACACAATAAACAAAAAGAAATCCCAAACGGTACCCTCTCAAATAATTACATTCCTGGGTTTAAGCTTGAATACAACTGCCCTGATGGCTTACCTTACGCCAGACAAACAAAGGCAACTGACAACATACTTCAAACAAATGGCAACAAAAACCCAGTTATCTGCAAGACAAATGCTGCAGGTTTTGGGGTTCATGGCATCCAGCATTATACTAATTCCATATGCGAGACAGCATATGAGGAAACTACAGTGGTACCTAAAACGTTTGTGGAGTCAACATTGTCGCAGTCTGGAAACAATGATTCCTCTCATTCCCTGCCTACAACAGGAGTTTCTTTGGTGGGCCGAGACATGTCACCAAAACAAGGGACTCTCATTCATTCTACCCCCTGCCACCCAAACCCTGACTACAGACGCATCAGACTATGCTTGGGGGGCCCACCTGGTGGGGAGGTGCATTCAGGGCAAATGGAGCCCAAAGCAAATGCATCTGCATATCAACTAGAAAGAGATGCTAGCTGTTCAGAATGCTCTGACAGCCTTCAAAGGCTTACTTCATCCAGGACAACTGCTGATAAAGACGGACAACACCACGGTTATGTGGTACATAAACAAGCAGGAGGGTACACATTCCTACCCCCTTTGCAGACTAGCCATGGCATTGTGAAACACAGGTTTGACTTACCAAATACATCTTCAAGCTTAATTCCTGCCAGGAAAACAAAATACTCTGGCAGACGACCTAAGCAGAAATCTTATGGACCAGCACAAATGGAAACTGGATCCACAAATCTTCAGCATGTTAACACAGAAATGGGGGAGCCCAGACATAGATCTGTTTGCCTCTCCCCAAAATTATCAGCTGAACAAATTCTGCACAAGAATTTATCACGGAAAAGCATGGAAAGTGGATGCCCTATCCTTCAGTTGGAAAAACCTATCAGTCTATGCCTTTCCCCCTCTGCCTCTTCTCTCTAAGGTCTTACTAAAAGTCAGACAGGAAAAAACAAAAATGATCCTAATTGCAATGGACTGGCCTCGCCAGCACTGCTACCCAGTTCTAAGGAATATGCCTCAACTTCCTCCTTGGTACTTGCCTCAAATACCTCTTCTACTGTCTCAGCAGAACAATCAAATTCTGCACACTCCGCTCCAAACTCTGAACGTTGCAGCATGGCTGATCATTTGACTATTCAAACAACACCTCTCAGTAAATCTGCGATGGATGTCATTTTGGAAGCCAGAAGGCCTAGTACTAGAAAATCTTATGCTGATAAATGGAAGAGATAACGGACACAGCAAAGCCCAATATTCCTCAGATTTTACAATATTTGACTGAGATGCTTGACAAGGGCCTATCCTTTTCTTCAATAAAAATACATGCCTCTGCCATCTCGGCTCATTACAACACAGAGCCTCCCCTCTTTTCTCATCCTCTGCTTAAACAGTATCTTAGAGGGGCCAAAAATTTAAGGCCTCTCAGAAGATCACCAGCTCCTGCATGGGACCTCAACTTGGTGCTGGAAAAAGTCACCCTGCCTCCTTTTGAACCAGCAGCTACTGCGGGTATAAAATTTCTATCTTGGAAAACAGCCTTCCTCTTGGCAGTCACTTCAGCAAGAAGGGTTTCAGAACTACAGGCCCTCATGGCTGTGGAGCCTTTTATTACCTTTTACCCTGGGGTGTCCCTCAGGACCAGTCCTTCATTTATGCCTAAGGTGGTATCCAGTGTGGCTTTTAACCAGACAGTTCACCTGCCAACATTTTACCCAAATCCGCAGAACAAGGGTGAGCGGATTCTGCATTCATTGGATGTACACAGACAACTAAGATACTACTGAAACAGAACCAAATCTCTAAGGAAGTCTGAGCAACTACTGGTAGCATTTGCTGCAAGGTCAGAGGTGAAGGCTTTATCAAAGCAGACTATTTCTAAGTGGATAAGCCACTGCATTCGTTTCTGCTGCTTGCACCATGGTAAACCTGTGCCCAAGGCGATCAGGTCACATTCCACCAGTGCTGCCTCTACCTCAGCAGCTTTTCTCAGAGGGGTTCCAACCAAAGACATTCTAGAGGCTGCTACTTGGAGCTCTGTTCATACCTTCACAAAGCAGTATCTTTTGCCTCTCCAAATCCAGAGCATGCTTTGCCACTGCAGTTCTGCAATGTATTCACTGTTGCAGTCCAGGTACCCCCCCCGCCACCCCTTTCTATAACTTTTTTTTCCTTCACGATATACTAAAGCCTTTGTGGTGTATTTGCTTTTAGATGAAGGTAAAGTTTATGTTGCTAAAAAATATGTATATATATATATATATATATATATATATATATAAAATGTCATCAGACCCAAGACTTTGTTATTCAGGCTGACTGAGGGCAACCTGCCAGCAGATCACCAGATTACCCAAATGTAATGACTCCAGTGAATACACTCGAACATCTACATTTATGGTAAGTGTACACAACTGTACTTTTTTATTCCAGACTTTTCCTGGTACCCAGAAAAGTCAAATCATGGCTTCCAATTCTGGACCTGTCTACTCTAAACACCTTTCTGGACATTCCAAAATTCAAGATGCTGACTCTTCACGAGTTACTTCCTATGCTAGGCAAGGATGCCTGGTTGGCAACCCTAGATTTAAAATAGGCTTACCTGCATATCCTAATTAGGGAATCTTGCAAAAGATACCTACGCTTCAAAGCAGGCTACTTGCATTATCAGTTCTCTGCGCTGCCCTTTGGCTTGTCTACTGCACCCAGGATATTCACAAAGTGCCTGGCTCCAGTAATTGCATTTTGCAGGCAAAGAAATATTCAGATATATCCATACCTGGACGATTGTCTAATTCAGGTAGAAAACCAGGCCATTCTTCTAAAACATCTGGCGTTTGTAAAAAGGGTTCTAACTTGTCTGGGGTACACTGTAAACAAAAAGAAATAACAACTGGTACCCTCTCAAAAAATTACATTCCTGAGTGCAAGCTTGAATACAACTGCCCACATGGTTTACCTTACGCCAGAAAAGCAAACTCATTTGGTGACTTACTTGAAACAGGTGGCCACAAAAACCCTGCTATCTGCAAGACAAATACTGCAAGCCTTGGGGTTCATGGCCTCCTGCATCCTTCTAATTCCATATGCAAGACTGCATATGAGGAAACTTCAGTGGTACTTAAAACGTTTATGGAGCCAACATTGTCACAGCTTGGAAGCAAATATTCCTATCATACCTTGCCTGTGCCTAGAGTTCCTGTGGTGGGCAGAGGCTTCTCACCACCCCATGCCACCCAAACCCTAACTACAGACACATCAGACTATGCTTGGCGGGCGGGGTGGTTGGGGGTGGGGGGGGGGCTCATCTGGCAGGAAAGTGCATTCAGGGAAGATGGAGCCCATATCAAATGCACAGTCATAGGTTCATAGGTAGGTACTAGGCTATTGGCCCTAGGGCCTATATAAGCCTAGCCAAACGGTACCCTGGCTTTTGCCACCCAAGAAAATTATTTTCCTCTGCCCCTGTCAAGCAGAGCCACAGAAGTGATCCCCTGGGTGAATTTCCTTTCTCCCATCCAATCATCAAGATTTTTCTTGAAGAGTGCTAATGAGGAGCTTTGTTTGATATAGATAGGTAGTCTATTCCAGAGTATAGGAAGCTTCTGAGACAGGAATCTATCCCTTCAGCATGTTTTGTTTATTGTGGTGACAAGGTTTAGGTCCCTAGAGCGTGTAGCTCTGAGGGATTGGGATTTCTTTACGTGGAGCATGTCCAACAACTCTGGGATTGACATAGCTTTGTATGTTAGGCAGAGATCGCCTCTGAGTAGGCGATATGTGACAGAGTAAAGCTGGAGTTTTTTGAGACTGTCTGCGTAGGGCATCTGTTTGACACCGGTAATCCTCTTTGTAAGGTATTTCTGTGGCCTTTCCAGTTGTTGTAGATGTCTTGTGAGGTACATACCAAAAGGGGCGTTGTACTCTATAATGGGTCTAATGAGTGATGAGTAGAGGGGAACAATTACCTATTTTTTCCTGGATGAGAAACCTTTTGTGATGGTGTGCCACATAGAAGGATTTCCTGACTGTTGTGGCAATGTCATTATCAAAGGAGAGACTACTGTCCAGCTGTGTCCCAAGGTCTCTTATCACACTTTTGGTGTTAAGTAGACTACCGCCTATGTGGTAGTTCATGGGTACAGAGTTTTTACCAAAAGGGATGACAATGCACTTTTTGGCATTGAGCTTGAGGCCATGGCTTTGAGACCAGGCATTTGTCTCAGTGAGGCCCTTTAGTAGGATGTCCACATCGTTAGGAGATTTGATTATGGCTCCTAGTTTGCAGTCATCTGCAGACTTTGTTAGCCAAAGATCTTCTGTGTTAGCCTGTACTTCAGAGAAGTAGATGCCAAACAGGAGAGGACCCTAGGACTGAACCCTGTGGTACTCCACTTGTCACTGGTCTGAAGTTGGATTTAGAGTCTGCTACTTTCACAGTGTGGGTTCGGTCAGTGAGCCAATTAGTAACCCATCTTCTGACACAGGGATTTATACCTAGTTTAGTGAGTTTGTCTATAATTCCAGAGTGGGGGATAGTGTTGAAAGCCTTGGCGAGATCTAGATAGGCTGTGTGTACCACCTTACCCTCATCTACAGCTTTGATGACTGCTTCAAAGAAGTCTATCAGGTTTAGGAGACATGATCTGCCTTTTACAAACCCCAGTTCGGGAGAGCTGAATACTCTGACAGACGAACTAAGCAGAAGTCTCATAGACCCACACAAATGGAAACTGGACAAATGGACTTTCAACATGTTGACACACAAATGGGGGAGCCCAGACATGGATCTTTTTGCCTCACCCCAGAACTACTAGTTGGACAAATATTGCACAAGAACACAACACAAAAAAGCCTGTAAAGTGGATGATCTGTCCTTCAGTTGGAAAAACCTATGCCTTTCCCCCTCTGCCTCTGCTCTCCAAAGTTCTGCTAAAAGTGAAGCAGGACAAATCAAACATGATTTTGATTGCTCCAGACTGGCCACGCCAACACTGGTACCCGCTCCTGTGCAGTGTGTAGCGAATTCCTTCATGGCACCTGCCTCAGACACCTTCCTTACTGTCTCAGCAGGAGAACCAAATTCTGCACCCTCGGCTCCAAACATTGAATCTTGCAGCTTGGCTTATCATTTAAATTCCCCCTTAGCATCCCTCAGTAAACCTGTGAGGGGTGTCATCCCGGAGGCTAGAATCCTAGTACTAGAAAATCTTATGCTGACAAATGGAAAAGATTCTGTGTCTGGAATCAGTCTCGAGGGATGAGCACAGAAGCGCCCAATTTACCTCAGATTTTGCAATACCTAAGTGAGATGCTTCACAAGGGCCTGTCTTTTTCTTCCATAAAAATCCATGCCTCAGCCATTTCAGCTCATTACAACACAGACCCCCCCTTCTCTAATCCTCTGCTAAAGCAGTATCTCACAGTGGCCAAAATTTTGAGACCTGCCAGGAGACCCCCAACCCCTGCCTGGGACCTTAACTTTGTATTGGAGAAACTCACTCTACCTCCTGTGGAAAACAGCCTTTCTTTTAGCAATCACTTCAGCTAGGATATCTGAATTACAGGCCCTTAGGCAGTGGAGCCTTTCATCATCTTTCATGCGGACAGGGTGTCACTCAGGACAAATCCTTCCTTCATGCCCAAGGTGGTAACCAGTGTGGTTCTTAATCAGCCCATTAATTTGCCAACTTTCTTTCCCAATCCACAGAAAAAGGGTGGAGCGGATTCTGCATTTATTGGATGTACACAGACAACTTAGATACTACTTGGACAGGACTAAATCTCAAAAAAAATCTGAACAACTGCTGGTATCAGTTGCTGCAGGGGCAGAGGGGAAAGCTATTTCAAAACAAACCTTTTCTAAATGGATAAGCCATCACATTCATTTTTGCTAAAAGCACCATGGAAAACCTATCCCCCAGGGGATCAGATCTCATTCCACCAGGGCTGCATCTACTTTTACAGCCTTTCTCAGAGGTGTCCTTGCCAGGGATAGTCTCAAAACTGCTACCTGGAGTTCAGTTCATACTTTTACCAAACAATTATCACTTACCAGTTTTCTCTAAACCCAGTGCTGGCTTTTACACTGCTGTTTTGAAGGGCCTTATAGCCAGTCCTAATGCTGTATAAATCCATCCTCCCAGCCATAGCTTTGGGAATCTACCCAGATGTAATGACTGCAACAATGAAGCAAGAAGAGCATAATACAGTTGTGTACACTTACCATAAATGTAGATGTTCGAGTGTATTCACTTTTGCAGTCCTGGTTACCCTCCCTCCAGCCCTTTGTTTCTATCTTACTATATCTCTACTTTCCTTTGCTATGCTTAAAAGCCATTTTTGTGTAGAGGTATATTTTGGTATTTTTAATTACTTGTATATCTGGTTCCCCATTTGGGGGGGCACCTGACATCTGGGGCAAGAAAAACTGATGTAATGGCGTCGACTGCATGTTTTATACACCTGACGACCTGACGTCATGGAAGAAGGGACAACAACCAGCGCAGGACCCCAAGGCTTTGTTAATCAGGCCGACTGAGGGCAACCTGCCAGCAGATTACCCGAATGTAATGACTGCAACAGTGAATGCACTCGAACATCTACATTTATGGTAAGTGTACACAACTGTACTTTTCTTTTATATATAGTATGATTAGTGCACATTTATCTCACCCCAGCAACCAAAGATTGCAACATTTTATTAATGTTGACTTGTTTCTTTCTAGCCATTCTTATCTCGATATAGTGTTAAGCCTGGATACATTACAACTAAGAGAGTACTTTCGTAGCTTACTATGACTAGCATAGTCAAAAGTTATTGATAACTTCCCACCTGCCACCTCACCTCACATTTAAAGTACTTTCAAATGCATGCTATACAAATCTAGCTTGTACTCATCAAAATAACGAGCAGTTTACATCAGACAAATGTTATACAAATATTATCAAAAACAAAGCATTTTCTTAGTCACTTTTTCATTTCATTTCTTTGTCTTATGAAACAATAATAACATAAATGTGGGGTTTATGGTTTGCAGTTTTCCCTCCAGTTTAACTCGGTTACCCACCTTCCAGGCTTTTTTATCCACCACTTCTTACAGAACCACAATTTGTATGTCTAAACTACGTATAGTAGGATTGGCGCTTTATATTTCTCCTACTGGTATTTTACATTTTTGCTACTTTTTCACTACATTTGCTGTGCCATTGTTCTTTATGATCATCACCATCACTCAACACCAATCTCTGAGTCAAGTTCAAGGCAGTGCTGAGTTCCCTGATCAGCCTCTGAACTTTATTTCTGTTGCTTAATAATTTTCTTTGCATCACTGGAAAAGGTTTCACTGGCAAAGTTACTTTCTTTTTGCGAGGTTTTGAAGCTTAGGTCCTTTCAGCCTTCTAGCTTACTCTTTATTGACTAAACTTTTTTTTATTATTTCTTCCATAGCTTGATCTGCTTCCAAGAATGTTTTCAGTTCTTCAAAAAAATATGTATATTTTGAACATAGCTGGGTAGCTGGATGTACCGGTTTAACTCTCACTTTCCTGTTGACATCCCCTGATTGCCAAGGTAACTTGCTTCTCTTATGCCTAGTATACAGCAAATAATCAATCTGAAGTAGGAGATTCATTTGTCTGCAACCTGTGGGTTATGGATCCGATATCGGATCCGAACTGGCATGGTTTTCCAGCTATGGATCCGAGCTCTCAGCTCCTCCCCTCACCCATAATGCCCTGCTTTCCCTACATGACCCCAGATCTAGTTTGCCGCGCTGGTGACCAGATTGGTTTTCTTGAGCTCTACAGCTAAGTGGTTTTCTTAAGATTTTCTAGTGCTAAAATTTAATTTTTTTTGACAGTTTTGTGTGAAAGTTTAGGTTCCCCTTTTTGGTAGTTAAACTTGTTTAGTTGTATTAATCTTTTATAATTAGTTTCCCTCCCCTCGCTGGTAGCGTAGTGTGTGTTTGGGCCTGTGTTGTGTGTCTAGTTTACTTTTACTTTTTTTACATTAGTTTAAGTAATATCTAGGCTCTTAGGATGTCTGAACAACCTAAGGCTTTTTTTCGAGTGCTCGAGTGTGGCCATAAGCTTTCCCCTGCTGATGGCCACACTGCGTGCTCGATGCCTTGGGGTTGAACACCTCACTTCTGGATGTTCCATTTGTGCAGGGTTCAACCCCAGGGCATTGAAGGAGCGGAGGTCTAAGCTGGTCCTGGCGGGACTTTTGCCCCCGGACTCGGCTCCGACCTCCGCTCCTTCGGGGGGTACCGTGTCTACGGTTCCCTCCTCTCCGGCTCCCCCTCCTCCTCCTGGGACTCAACCTCCCTGTAGTGGTTCGGAGGAGAGGGAAGCTAGAAAGAAGGACCGGAGGGAGAAGCACCATAAGCGGCGGGCCGAGACCTCTGTGTCGGCCCCGCCTGCCAAGCGGGCTTCTCCTCCGGCCTCCTTGTCTGCTGGTTCTCCCCCTCCTCGGCTCCGGTCACCCGTGTGCTTTTCACCGGGACCTGAGGAGGAGGAGACCCGATCTCCGTCGAGGCTATCCAGGAGGTACTCGAGGCCTACCTCGGTAGCCTCGTCGAGATCGACTTATAGTTTATCGGATGCTGATCTGGACCAGATGATGAGAAGGTTCATCCAGGCCCAGATGCAGATGGGAGTGCTCTTGCCTCCCCCCCCCTCTGGGGGGGAGCTCGACCCCTTTCTTTAAACCTATAGCTCCTTCTCCGACCCGCTACCCGGGTTCGGAGCAGTTGGAGCCGAGCAGCTTCGGAGCCGGGGGTGGGTCGGCGCCGATAGTACTCGGTACTTCGGATCCGACCCTGCCCTCGAGTGCTTCGGATCCGACCTCTCGGAGCCTGGATCTGAGCTTCGGATCCGGGGGGATCAGTGCTCCTTCGGCGCCGTCTGTGTCGGAGTGCACTATCCCCTCGGATCCGAGTGCTTCGGCGCCGGCTCCGATCCACTCCTCGGATCCCAGGGGGAGCCGATTGTTGGATCCTTTGGTCGAGGTCGGCTCCCCCTCGGCTTTTGATGTAGTGGAGAGGGCCCTGTTGAGGGTTTCCAGACCCCCGGCACTTGCTTCGGCTCCGTCCCGCGCTCCATCTGCACTGGACCAGGCTTCCACCATCCGGCCATTGGGACAGCCCGCTCCTTTGCCCCAAGTTGTTCCTTTGGAACAGGTCACTGCTTGTGAGGAGTCCTCTGACAGCCCCCCGGAGGATGCCCCCTGCAAGCATACATGCAAAAGGAGGCACATAGACTCCCCCGAGTCTCTCACAGAAGACACGGACTTGGAGGAAGGGGAAGGCTCCCCAAGATCACCCCCTGAGGATGTCTCATTTGGAGACATCATGGAAATGCTCCGCATAAAGGGGGGGTGGTCTGCCCCCAAGTCTTCCTCGGACGAGTCCGTGTTCTTGGAGGCATTTGAAGCGGGCCCGTCTACCTCTTGGGTGTCCCCTCCTGCCGACCCCCTGGTGGACCTCATTACCACCAGGGCATGGAAGGAACCGGACACCGTGGAGCCAATCCCAAAAAGGCCCGACCGTATTCTCAGTCCCCCGGCTGACCGTGCCCATTGGAGTAAGGGGCCTCCGGTAGATGCCATGTTGATGGCGGCTGCCACCAAGAGGGAACTTGCTCAGGAGAGTCCCTCAGTTCATCCCCCGAGCAAGGAGTCTCGGATGATGGACCGCTTGGGGAAGCGGATGTTTAGTTCAGCGACCTTCTCAGTAAGGGCGCTGAATTACCTGGCACATGTGATTAGGATGCAGCGCGATCTTATAAAAGAATACGCTGCATCCCCCCCAGAGTCCATGTCGGAGGAGGACAAAGTGTTGCACTCCACCCGTATGGCCACTCTCAGGTCCGTCACTAATACCTCTATGCGGCTACTGTCCCATGCTACGGAAGGTGCCGCTAGAGCCGCAGGGACAGGCCTAGTTACCAGACGTCAGGCCTGGCTCCATCATTGCGATTTCTCGGAGCCCTTCAAGGCGTCATTTGCGAACGCCCCCTTCGATGGTTCTGCTCTCTTTGGCAAAACTGTTTGTGATACCTTGACCCAGAGCGAAAAGGACGGGAAGACGCTGTCTGCCGTCGGAATCCGTGCTCCAGAGGCCCTATTCTAGGAACCAAAAGGGCCAGAAGAAGATGTGGTTCCGGAAGTCGCAGCAATCCCAACCCGCTCCGGACAACCAGTCCTTCCGTGGCAGAGGAGGACAGGGAGGACGCCGCCCCAGGGGCAGAGGGGCTCCCAGGAACTTTGGGTCCAGAGAACCCTTCTCTGAACGGCCCGCGCAGCAGCCCTGAAAGGTTGCCTGGCTGCTCCACTCTGGAGGCAGTCGGGGGACGTTTTTCGGAGCACCTAGCGGCATGGGAGTCCATAACATCAGACCGCTGGGTCCTCCAAATCATATCCAGAGGATACCGTATCCCATTTTGTCACATGCCAAAATTGAAGTCCCTCCCCGACGTTCCACCCGGTCAGTGGGAGGCCGCTTTGGCAGAAATTGGCCATCTGCTAAAGAAAAGAGCCATCCAGCCCGTCCCCCCACACCAGATCGGATCAGGGTTCTACTCCAGGTTCTTTTTAGTGCCAAAAAAGACGGGGGATCTAAGACCAATTTTAGACCTTTCACTCTTGAACCTGGCAGTTCCCAAGGAGAAATTCTGAATGGTTACGTTGCAGTCTATTCTCCCCCTTCTGGGAGAAAACCACTGGATGTGCTCCATAGACCTCAAGGATGCGTACTACCATATACTAATGGACAGGCGCTCCAGGAGGTTTCTCCACTTCCGGCTGGGAGCCAGTCACTACCAATTCCGGGTCCTTCCCTTTGGTCTCACCACAGCCCCCAGGGTGTTCACCAAAGTATTAGCAGTGGTAGTGGCCCACCTGAGGCTTCAGGGGGTGCAGGTCTTTCCTTACCTGGACGACTGGCTTCTCACCGCCCCAACAAGGCATCTACTATTATTGGCGCGAGACTCCTTTCTCCATCTTGCTCCCCGTCTGGGCATCACAATAAATACAGAGAAATCCAACCTAGCACCCACGCAGTTCATAGATTTTATAGGTGCCAGGTTAGACACGAGACGATTGAGAGCCTTCCTCACTGCGGACAGAATTCAGAATCTGCAGCTCCAGGTGCGGGCAATTCCCCACTCCAGCTCAGTTCCGGCGGAGTTGGTCCTGAGGGCTCTAGGGTCCATGGCGGCAGCGATAGCGCTTCTTCCTCTCGCCAGGTTCAATATGCGCATCCTTCAATGGACACTCCTTGTTCAGTGATCGTATCTTGCTCTTCCTATGCATCATCCCATTGCAATCAGCAAGGCTTGCAAGCGGTCCCTCCTGTGGTGGCTACACTCTCCAGATCTCCACGGAGGCCGACCCTTTTGTGCTTCTCCCCCTCTCGCCACGGTGACCACGGACGCCTCCCGCCTCGGGTGGGGGGGGGGGGCATTTTGCAGGCCGGACGGTCCAAGGCACGTGGAACGATTCAGAGACCTTACTGCATATCAACGTTCTAGAGATGAGAGCAGTGCTCTTAGCATTGCTAGCACTTCAGGCCTTTCTTCCCTTGGGAACAATTGCGATTCAGTCGGACAACATGTCTGTCGTCTGGTATATCAACAAGCAAGGAGGAACCAGGTCTTACCCTCTTTGTCGAGAAGCCATGAGAGTGTGGGAATGGGCAATCTCCACCAGCCGCTTTCTCATAGCAACGCATATTCCGGGTCGGTCCAACATCCTTGCGGACAAACTCAGTCGCACCATTCTCACCCCTTACGAGTGGTCTCTCAATACTCAGGTAGCGGAACGCATCTTCGCACGGTGGGGAACTCCTTGTTGCGATCTTTTTGCATCTCCCTCAAACACCAAGTGCGACAGTTTTTTCGCTCTAATACCTCCTCCAGGAGGTACCCCAAGAGACGCTCTGGTGCATGCTTGGCCACCCGGTCTTCTTTATGCTTACCCCCCCTTGCCTCTGATGCTCCAAGTTCTCCAGAAAGCCTCTTGGTTGGGGTGCAGAATGATTCTCATTGCCCCATTTTGGCCTCGACAGATCTGGTTCCCTTTCCTAAGGTCTCACTCAGTGAATCCTCCTTGGATTCTAGATCCTATTCCGGATCTGATATCTCACCCATCCCATCTATCAACCCCGAATCTGGACAACCTGAAGCTGACTGCTTGGCTGCTCCAGTTCCACTCCTGATCAGGACTCCCGGTATTTCGTCCCCAGTTAAGGCCATCCTGGTGGCGGCTCATAAACCATCCACCAGGAAAGTTTACCGCAGCAAGTGGAAGCGGTTCTCCTTGTGGGTGGAGCGGCAAGGTCTAAACCCCTTCACAGTTCCCCTTCCTCTGGTGCTTGACTTCTTAACCACTCTTTTTAATGATGGTGCCAGCAGTTCCACGGTCAAAGTACAACTTGCGGCAATTTCTCATTATCATATTGGTCACGACTCCAGTCCTCTGATGTCTGCCAAATTGTGTAAGATTTTCCTGAAAGGTACTTTTCTTCTCAGGCCCCCTGTAAAGCAAGTGGTTCCTCCTTGGGACCTTTCTTTAGTCCTTCAGGCCTTGACCGCTCCCCCCTTCGAACCGGCGACGGTAGATCTGAAATTTTATCTTTCAAGACGGCCTTTTAGTAGCCATTACCTCGCCAAGAGAGTTTCAGAACTTCAAGCCTTATCAGCCAAGCCTCCTTACTTGGTCTTTCATCCGGACCGTGTATACCTCAGGACCAACCCGTCCTTTCTTCCTAAGGTAGCTTCTGAAGAAAATATTAATCAATCCATTAACCTCCCTGTTTTCTTTCCTAAATATCAAAACAAGGGTGAATACAAGCTTCATTCCTTAGATGTTCACAGGCAACTTAGATTTTATCTAAACAGGACAGCTGGTCATAGGCAATCCGACCAGTTGTTTATTTCCTTTGCTAAATTTAATTTGGGCAAGCCAATCTCTAAAGTCTCATTATCACGCTGGATCTCGCAGTGCATCTTATTGGCTTATCAAGCTTCTGGAAGGCCCGCACCGGAGGGAGTACATGCCCATTCAACCCGGTCAGTCTCTACCTCGGTGGTCTTTAAGGCTAGGATTCCTCTGGATGATATTTGTTCAGCAGCCACTTGGGCTTCATCTCATACCTTTATTTCCCACTACAAGTTGGATATTACATCTAGGGGTAGAGCATCCTTTGGCTCCGCGGTGCTCCGGAATATCCTTCCATGATGGCCGCCCAAGATTCAGGTAGCTGGGGACTCTGTCCCACAGGTTGCAGACAAATGAATCTCCTACTTCAGATTTAGAAGTTATGTACTCACCATAACATTCCATCTGAGTAGGTGTATTCATTTGTCTGCAACCATCCCGCCCTCCTATCCCCCTGGCCTTTTCAGTTTCCTGCATATCATGTTTTACCCTTGTCAGGGTGTTCATGCTGTTGGCAAACTCGATCTGAGGTCATGTAGGGAGAGCAGGGCATTATGGGTGAGGGGAGGAGCTGAGAGCTCGGATCCATAGCTGGAAAACCTTGCCGGTTCGGATCCGATATCGGATCCATAACCCACAGGTTGCAGACAAATGAATACACCTACTCAGATGGAACGTTATGGTGAGTACATAACTTCTAATTTTCCAAACACACACACAAAAAAAAATCTGGTTTCCTCAGTGCCTCAATACCTTTCTCTTCTGCCAATTTTTTTTCAGGTGCAGCAATTACTGCTGGTATGTTTGTGTCTATACTAAATGTCCAGATTTGGAGCATATTCATAATGTGACCTCTCAGTTAATGAATCCTGATGTAGATTACCAGTCTGTTTACTTATCTGTTCTTTCATAAAATGAGTACAATGCAATTCTTAGATTTGTTCTGGTATACACAAATGTTTAGGGTTTCTCTGTGTGCTTTGTATTGTAGTTGTGCTGTCTTTAGAAACATATTGGTTCCTGAAGTCTCAAGTTCAGGCAGTGTTTCCTTCATTTCATTATCTGATTTCTTCAGTTGTATCAAGTCATGTGAATGGTTGTTTAAAGCTTTTTGTGTTTTTTTTTTCCTCTGGCTTTTGTCATTTCACTTTATATTCTTCCTGTGTCCCCGCTTACTTTAAACACCTCTGACTCCATTTGATTATTTTTTTCCTCTCCATTACTAGGAGCCATCTCTTGTATTAATGCTACTGCTTGAACTGTTTTTTTTCAGAACATGTGAGAGATTGTTCCCATGCAGAGCATTTTCTTCTTTCCTGGTTGCTTCCCTTCCTTTTGTTTAATTTCTTCTTTGGTGACATTTAGGCAGTGTACTTACTAGTTTGCAAACGAATTTTATGACACATTGATAACTCTTATTACTAGTGTTTTTTAACAGTTTCAGTTTTCACACTGAGAGAACTCTAATCATTGTTATTTAATCATCCACCATCTTGCAAGTTCTTTGTTCTTGCTTGTTTGAATGGAATTGAGTAATCAGAACATTGTGCATGATTCTTGGGGTCTATATTGCATTGTTGAAAAGCTTCTTCCAGAATGCCTGTTCGCCGATCAATAAACAGCAAAATCTCACTTCGAACGGCTACTTCAGCAAATTTTTTCCTAGGGGAAAAAATCACTTGGCCAACCAAAAACCAGACAAAATTTCAAACCCTTCAAAATGGGGGTTTGCCCCCCCACTCACTATCTAAGTATGCCAACTCCAAGATCGCACTACAGTGGGGAAAAGGGCAAATTCCTGATTATGGCCAAATGATTTTGTCCCCTAGGAATAAATTTGCTGAAGTGGCCATTTGAAGAAGTGAGATTTCGCTGTTGATTGGTCTGCAGACAAGTGTTCACTGAAGCGTTTTTTTGATAACATAATACAGACCCTGATTCCTGTTGCAGTGTATCACTTTTTATACACTGTCTGATTCATTCAACCTTTTGTTCTCATTACATGCTACTGTGTACTCAAGGAACTAAATACATTTAAAAGGTTGTTTCCAGTCTTTTGCATATTTTGTTTCTTGTCTTAGTAAAGGAACTTATCATGAAACATTGCCGTACTTTAGGCTGGAAGGAATTTCTGAATACGGGTTATTGACTAGACTTGTAATGATGTGCAGACAGATTAACTAGTACTACCTATGGTTCTGTGAACTTGAGCCACAGATCTGAGAATCAAGAATGGAAAATTGAGAATGTATTGTCAGTAGTGGATGGTCAAGAAACAACAGTTACGATGATGTCCACTTGTGTTAGCTGTCCTCCAAGTCAGTTAAACTGAGAATATAGATACTTTTGAATAGTGGACTTACAGATCATACTATTGTGTACCCAAAAGGGGTAGTCTAGATGGTGTAAATATTTTTTAAACCACCTTTACTGAATATATCACTTGAGACATTGGCAAACTTACATTTATATAAATATAATCAAACCATATTAACAAGTTCACATTTACAGTCATTATATATAACATAAATTGCTATATATCATGTAATTTAAGCAACAACCATAAACATTCTGTGCCAAAACGCAGGAATATTGACATAACCAAGAAACCATTTGGCACTGGTATAAAAAGGAAAATTTTTTTTATAGACATACACATACATACATTTTTAAGCTGGTTATGGGTACTGGTCTTAAATGTTGCTTCAAAGAATTTTTAGAAATTTTGTAAATGACATTTAGGTGAATTGATTGGTTAATTAATTACTTGTAGTTTTACTGTGTATGGAGCCTACAAGACCATAGGTTGTGTTCTGATGAAGTCCAGTTCAGGATGAAAGCGCTAAACACTGGATTTTATATCTGTTGGATTATTGTTTTAATAAATTCAGAATTGTCAGTCTCAATTTGGAGTCTGGGCAGACGTGGACTTTTTTATAATTTAAACAGCTTTGCATAAATTATTCATTTCCTGCCATCTCTTAAGTCTCATTCCTCCTCCAAAACATTTTTCTGCATGTATTGTTCCCACAGTTTTCATGTTTACTATGTCATTTACTCCTACCCTTTTCTAAAAATCCCACTTCCTGTTCTTTTATCTCTGTTACAATATTCACTACTTCAAGTATGGTTGGTTTAGACTTTAATTTCCATTTTCTAGTAATTGCTGTTTTGGCAGCCACCTGAGTTAAACTTAGCAAGGCCTTTCATTACACTCCCAAAGCATATGTTCCCATTTACCTCATTCTTCCCTATCACACCTGCAATTTTTGCCATTTACCTGAGGAAAATTCTTTGGAGATTGCTTCGAGTAAAAAATATCTATGCAAACAGTTCCAGGTAAAAGTACTAAATCTTCCAGATTTTGTTGCATAATTGGGAGTCATACCTATGTCCTCTCCATACCTCTCAGTCTCTTAGAGTAAGAAGTCTGGACAAAGCCATAAATAATGGGGGGGGGGGACAAAGGCCCAAAAATAGGGGCGATTTTTAAATATTTACCTTACAAACTTAGAAAGTTGATAGAGTAACAGGTTTTGCATTAGCATGAATTTTCTGAAGGGCATGTAGTCTGAAACTCAAATGCCTGTCATTATTTTCTGACTTTAATCTTTACTGATTTGCCACTGATTTGCTAGAAAAGCATAATTTTATGAAAAACGGCCCAAAAACATGAGGCAACAATTTAGACATTCTCCGAAAATCTGTACAGTTGAGAGGTGTGGTCCTCGCATTGTTGATAATGTAGATAATTTAGTATAGCATTCAATGTGTAAATTAAGCCAAGAAACACAAGTTTAGTACCCAGAAATTTGGAATGTAATCTGGGCAAGGGCTGCTGCACTAATAGTATAGGTTCATAGGTTCATACTAGGCTATCTTCCCTGGGGCAATTATAAGCCTAGCCCAATTCTGTATGGCTTACGCCACCCCTTGATTTGAGTATACTGTGCCCTTTTTAAGGTTTAGTTTATTGTGCCTCTGTCTAATAGTGACACGGGAGTAATCCCTGGGACAAACCTACGATCCCCCATCCATCTATCGAGATTCTTCTTGAAGAGATTCAGTGAGGTGCTCTGCCTCACATGAACTGGAATTCTATTCCAGAGCGAAGGGAGCCTCTGGGTTATGAACCTGTCCCTCCAGCAAGTTCTATTTATTTCTGTGCTGAGGTTCAAGTCCCTCAAGTGTGTGGCTCTAAGGGATTTAGATTTACTGAGGTGGAGCATGTCCATTAATTCTGGATTTGACATAGCTTTGTATGTCAGGCATAGATCGCCTCAAGTAGGCGGTATGTAACTGAGTAGAGCTGGAGTTTTTAACCGAGCAGCATATGGCATCTGTTTGAGACCCTTGATCCTCTTGGTGAGATACTTTTGGGGTCTTTCTAATTGCTGCAGGTGTCGGGTAAGGTACATCCCAAAAGGGGCATTGTATTCTATGATGGGCCTGATGAGGGATGAATAAAGGGGCACGATTACCTCTCTTGATCTAGATGTGAAACCCTTCGTGATGAGGTGGGCTATGTAGAAGGTCTTTCTAACCACTTTGGCAATGTGGTTTTCAAAGGAGAGATTGCTATCAACTTGGGTCCCCAGGTCCCTAATAACTTTCTCTGTACTCAATGGGTTTCTGCCTATGTAGTAATTTGTGGGCACATTGTTTTTGCCAAAGGGTATGACTATACATTTTTTGGCATTTAGCTTTAAACCATGGCACTGGCACCAGTTATCTGTCTCTGTGAGACCTTTTTGAAGGATGTTTGTGTCAGCTGGAGAGTCAGTTATGGCACCCAGTTTGCAGTCGTCTGCGAACTTGGTGAGCCATAGTCCTCCCACGTTTGCCTGTACCTCGGAAAAGTATATACCGAACAAGAGTGGTCCCAGGACAGAACCCTGTGGGATGCCACTTGTGACCGGTTTAGAGTCTGACATGGCTCCAGCAACTCTCACTCTGTGGGTTCTGTCTTTGAGGCAGTTTGCGACCCATCTTGTGACATAGGGGTTTATATTTAAGCTGGATAGCTTATCTATGATGCCCGAGTGGGGTATTGTGTCAAATGCCTTTGCAAGGTCCAGATAGGCTGTGTGGACTACCTTCCCTTCATCTAAGGCTTTGGTGAATGTTTCGAAGAAGTCAACCAGGTTCAAAAGGTGGGATATACCCTTGACAAAGCCGAACTGGGTAGGATCTAGTGTCTGTAGGTCCCCAATGTCTTTGTTTATGAGCTCCATGATGATCCTCTCCATAGCCTTGCAGACTAAGCTAGTCAGGCTTAAGGGGCGATAGTTTCCAGGGTCCGTAGAGGCTCCACCTTTGTGGAGTGGGACCACTGTTGCTGTACGCCATTCTGTGGGCACATATCCTGTAGTGAGGCTGAGACTGTATAGCTGTTTTATTTGAGGGATTAGTTCCTTTTGGAGTTCATGTAGGATGCAACCTGGGACGCCATCTGGTCCCATGGAAGCAGTGTTTTTTTGCTTTGGAGAGGGCA